>NW_023477113.1:0-2870 GCF_013731165.1 Rhagoletis pomonella
TTTGACTTTTAATAAAATTATGACATTTCATTAAATTCATGCTACCTGACCACGAGCAGTAATATTTTTATTTAAGCAGAAGATTTCATCAGTCCTCTCAAAGATGTCAAATATGATTAATCTGAAATTAATTATTAATTAATTAATTACTAGGCTTCAGAACGGATGAAGAAAGTGATCAAAATTATACTTATGCTAATTGCTTACCGGAGGGCGGTATGCGTAAGCCGAATTCAAGTTTTTTGCATACATTGGAAATTTTAAATTCGAAGTTTGTTGAAGTTAATTTTTTTGCAAAATCTGATGAGAAATTTAAAAGTAAATTTTCACGAATTTCATCACGAATCACGAATTTCATGTGACCAAATATTCCCAAAAATTATAAAGCAAAACCAAAATAATTTTCCGCAATTTGTTTTTGTTTTTTTTTGCATGTTAAGTTATGAGAACAATTTATTCACATGGAATTGGCGATTATAAAAAGATTTATTCGGAAGGAGCGTTCTTTAGAATTTGATTTTTAAATCGCAAGATTGTATTCAAAATAAGAAAATGAAAAAACAACAACATAATGCTCTCGTGATTTATATTATAAAATGAAAATAACAATTTCAATGAAATTTCCTTTAACATTACACATTTTATATATTTTTAATAAAAAAAAGGTGCGAACCACGTAAGTAAATAAATTACTAGGCACTGATAATGATTTTTCATTTGAAATATTATTAAATTGGTATAAATGTGGGAAAGAAAATACTCCGATTTATTGTTTTAATATTATCAAAGTGGCAAGGCCGTTGAGAATACTCACAATTTATGAAACTTCAAAAAATTTTATTATCCGCCAAAAGTTGTTTATTGAAACTACCTTCTTTTTTGTATCATGGATCAAAACATTAGAATCATTCTCTCAATTCGTCGGCCATGATTTTTTTCTGACGTTTGCAAACATTTTAAAATCATATAAAATTGAAAATAAAAAAATTAAATTGTTCACAATTGTTGTTGGTGTTTGAGATTAAAAGTGAGAATGTGTGTGTGAGCTTGAGTTTGAATTTTATAATTATATTGCTGGCAACCGTCAGACTGCCTCTCAATGACTTTACCTTGTAATGTTTTTCTCATGATGATGATGATTCGTTCTATTTTTTTAAGAGTTGCCATCTGTTAAAAAGTTAAATTAAAATTTTTAGCGAGTGAAATGATTTATTAAGAGATGGGTGTCAATCGAAATGTATATGAAAAGGGTTTATTTCTTAACTACATTAAAAGAGGTTTAAGAAAGTTTTAGCTTGCAAATACTAGGAAGAGGGTTGCCACCTGTTTGTAAAGTCAAATCTAATTAAACCAAAATAATAATTGTGTCAAACCAAAGGTTTACAACATCGTATTCGTTGTTTTATTAGAGATACCTACATACATTGTCAATCAGTGATTTATTCTGAATACATTCCTTTTAAATTACTGGACTCTTAAATTAACTAAGGAATGTTTTTACTCTTCACTTATTTCTTGCTTGATATATCCAATTTTTTCTTTTGTCTGATACCCATATTGATATATATATTTCAGTTATCTGAACCCTTCTACGTGTCGTTTAAAAGTAAAGTAGTTCCGAGTGTATTTCTGCTATGAAAAACAGCTTCTCATAAAAATACAATCGCCGTTCGAAGTCGGCGTAAAACTGTAGGTCCCTCCACACGCCACAAGTCGGAGGAGAAGCTCGGCCAAACACTAACATATGTGTAATCTGTTATTATTATTATTTCCCATATAAATTGATACACATATTGTAATATCTAGTTCATTTAACGTATTAAATTATTTTAATAAAATTTGTAACAGATGGCAACCCGTTTCAAAAAAATAAAACTTTATTGTACATCTAAAGGCCAAGCCCTGTCATTCGACACGAACTATATGTATATACCCATGGTACAATAATGACAGGTATTGTCTTCCCAGAGAGCGCATATTCCGATCTGCCTTATTTGAAAAACATTGTTGCTCACACTAAAAGGCTTACTGCTAGGGAAAACGGATATTTCCATACCCCATATGCCAAATATGTACACGTATTTTTTTAAACAAACCTTCTTGCAGACAACTTATTTAATTTGCAAAAGCCCAAAAAAACATTGGCTTAGTAAATAATATCAAAATTGGTATGGATCGCTTCATTTCAAACGTTTTTTGCTTTTGTTTTGAAAAATTATAAAAATTAAGTTGAGCGAAAACAAAAAGCAAAGCCAAATAAAAGTAAAAGAATCAACATTTAACTGCGTCAAAATGGAAATAAGGGAGAACGAATTTCGATGTGAAGCAAAACTCACTGGGAAGACAATACCTGTAATTATTGTGCCATGTGTATGCCACAAGAAACCAAATTTTCAACTTCCAACTCCATTTACAGTAAAAGTATGAAAGTTAGCTCTCGAACACTCTCAAGGGCCGCCTCATCGGATGTTGTCAGTGTCCATGCTTCTGCGCTTTTTAACTACCAGCACGGTCATGATGAGGTACTTATAGAGTGTGGTTTTCGTACGACGAGAGAGGACTTTACTTCTCAATTGCTTACTCAGTCTAAAGTAGCACTTGTTGGTAAGGGCGATTCTGTGTTATATTTCGAGGCTGACATTAGTATCAATGTTAATGCTGGTCGGTGTTGCGTAATATTTGCTCTATGAATCAAGTATATAAAAAAAAAAAACCTGAGTACTTTCTCATCAGCAATTCTCTATAGAGGAGTTTTTTTCATTTAACAACACAACGCATCAGCATCAGCTCCCATACTTTTTAACCGACTTGGCTGAACTCGGATAAATACCCGAGTTTGTGTTGTTTCTTTGCAAGTATTTCTTTAATTT
>NW_023477114.1:0-2870 GCF_013731165.1 Rhagoletis pomonella
AAGCGTGCCTTCCGTCTATCACAACATGATCGATTTGGTTTCTCGTTTTTCGATCCGGAGACAGCCAGGTAGCTTGATGGATCTTTTTATGCTTGAACCTAGTACTGCATACTACCATGTTTCGGGCCCCGGCGAAGTCGATCAGCCTCAATCCGTTGTCGGACGTTTCGTCGTGGAGGCTGAATTTTCCGACGGTGGTTCCAAAGATCCCTTCTTTGCCCACCCTGGCATTGAAGTCGCCAAGCACGATTTTGATATCATGACGGGGGCAGCGCTCGTACGTGCGCTCCAAGCGCTCATAGAAGAGATCCTTGGATGCCTCATCCTTCTCTTCCGTCGGGGCATGGGCGCAGATGAGCGAGATGTTGAAGAATCTCGCTTTGATGCGGATTGTGGCTAGACGCTCGTCCACCGGGGTGAACGACAGTACTCGGCGACGGAGTCTCTCTCCCACCACAAATCCAACTCCGAATTTGCGCTCCTTTACATGGCAGCTGTAGTAGACGTCGCAAGGCCCCAGACATTCTTTGCCTTGCCCCGTCCAACGCATTTCTTGGATGGCGGTGATGTCAGCTTTTGTCCTTACGAGGACAGAAAAGACTAATGACTTCAAATTTGCAGTCTTTAGTCAAACATGTGATTGTTTGGCTGCAGTTAATAAGCGTTAGTCAGTGAATGTTACTGCAACGATTTAAAATCACGAAGACTGCATTCTTTAACACCTCTGTGAGAAATACATAAGAATTAGGTTAACAGAGTTGAAATTTTCCGATAGGAATCGAAATAAAATCAGCCATAAAGGTTACTGAAATTTATCGAATCATCGAAGTTTATTATCGCAACGTATCGAATTATTCCAACTGATCAATGTTTACTGAGTTGTCGAAATTTATAGACACAGAAACTTAGTTGTCCAAATTTACGGATAGTTTTCGAGCTATAAAAGCGTGTGGGATTAACAAAATTTGTCAAGTTAAAGAAATGTATCAAGTTATCGATATTTATTGAATTATCATTATTTATAGACTTAACGAAATTTATCGAGGTGTCGTAATGCATAGAGTTCTTTCAACTTACAGAGTTATCGATAATTATTGATCTACTGAAATTGGTTGGTTCAACGAATCGAAGTTTATGGAATTTTCAAAATATATCGATTTATCGAAATTTCATGGTTATATAAGCTTATCGACATATCACTGCTTATCGAATTTAATCGCCTTAACAAAGTGTAACGAGTTATCAAAATGTTTAGATAGTTTTCGAAGAATGTGGAGATGTCAAAAGTAAAAATTTATAAAGGCATCCAAAGTTTTTACATTTTTGAGTTATCGAAATTTATCGGGCCATCGAATTTTACAGTTATCGAAATTGGTCGAGTTAACGAATTTTGTTCAGTTATCGAATTTTAGTATTCTTGAAATTCATCGAACTTTCGATATATCGGGTCAATTCGAAGTCCTGCCGAAGTCCTCCAAAGACCTTCTCAGATAAAAAAAAAATGCTACGTGTTAAGTTAGTAAACCTCTCCAAGGCTTCTAAAACTAGAAACACTGTCGAATTTCGACAGTAACTGGCACTCTAGTTCAAATTATTCAACGTTCAACTATCAATGCTCCCGTTCTATCGCGACTACATTGCAGCGCTTACGCCATCTTTCGGGCGACGAACCAACCAACAAGCCCCGTTCTTACGAATTGAAATATAAAATAAATTAGCTAAATATTTTTCATTTATAACTGGTATGTATTGCCGCACATTGTTGTACACAAAATAAGGACGAAATTTTTCTTACGGCGTTTTAAACATAATGCTCAAATTTCCCATCGATGCAAGTGCCTAGTAATTTTGCGTTGGTCAAAGGTCATAAAAAATGTTTGTTGCGAAATTCTTGTTAATAAAACAGGTGTACAAAAAAAACCTCTATATCCCCATGCTATTTATTCGGTGCCATGAATGCGAATCCGAGATCTGTTATGGTTTTTCTTTTTCCAAAAAAGGCTGCACTTATTTTCTTTTCATGTCCTTTTCTCAACCTTTTCACAGGGCGTCGTATCTCAGCAGGTTGCGCTCTCATCCGGCAAAAGTGCTGCATTATTATACTAACTTAACTAAATTGCTACCTAAATAGAGAGAAAACCTAAATCCCTGGAAAGTGTCGGTAATGCAGTGAATAGGAATAATTTAGGTTTTTTTCGAGCATACTTTTGAACCTAAATTGAACTGTGAAATATAAAAGGGCACGCGATTAAGCCAACAATTATTTTTTTAGAAGTTTCAAGTAATTTTTATCTTTTCTATGGCACTAAGAAGAAAAATTTCAGAAAAATGTCAGTATAAATATATTTGATTTTGGTAAAAGTAAAGAATAGGGGCCGATGTGCTAGAAAAAAAGAAAAAGTGGACGTGGCTCGCCCCTCATTCTTGATTTTGGTGGTATGAATTTTGTTTTGCTGCAAATTAAAAGGGCGGTGCAACGGGTGGTAAAAGTGAAATTTTAATTTTTTTCAAAAACTTATTTTTCGAAAATTATTTAACCAATTTTCAAAACATGGGTATGTTTGGAAAGGTGATTGAAATACCTTTCATCAAGTATGTATATAAATAATAAATACATATTTCGAGAAAAACAAGATTATGTCTTTTTTAAAGCAAAATGTATGTTCTTCTTAAAAACATACGTAATAAATTATAAGATATGTATATCAGAACCAAATAATATTTAAAAAATAGTGAAAATTTGGAAAACATCTCTTTTAATATAGTTAATTACGTATTTCTTTAAGAAATTATACATTTTTTTTTAAAAATTGCTATAATTTCGTGGCCTTAGTTTTCTCAAAATATGTGTACCTACATTATATATATAT
>NW_023477115.1:0-2870 GCF_013731165.1 Rhagoletis pomonella
GTAAGTTTTACTTCTCCAGTGTGACCCAGGCGCACTTTCTTTTTTTTACATTTATAACGCTATTCTGTCATCAGGCTTCGTACCACCTCAATGGAAGTTTGCAGTAAAAATGATTCCTAAACCAGGAAAAGAACAAAGTTGAGTCTTATCGCCCGATCAGTTTGGTACCCATCGCCTCTAAAATTATGGAGACTTTTTCTCAAAAGATTTATGCCAGTATTAAAAGAACGGGAGATTATCCTAATTAATCATTAATTCGGTTTCAGAAAAAAACACAGCACAATGCAACAAGTGCACAGGCCTGTAAATTGCATCCACACTGCATTCGAAAAAAAGGTATTGTACGCAGCTTTACATAACATAACATATATCTCAAGCCTTCGTTCGACTATGGCATGATGGCTTACTTTACAAAATAAAGAATAACTTCCCGATGAGACAAAATCCTTAGGCATGCACCTCGACAGCAAGCTTACGTGGAAAACTCATATTTTCATTAAACGCAAAGCACTTGAAATGAAGAAATTTACACTGGTTACTGAATCCAGCATCTCAAGTCTCACTCGAGAATAAGCTCTTACTCTATTAATCCGTTTTAAACCGATATGGACATATGCAATACAATTATGGGTCTCTGCAGCAGCCTCCAATATAGTAAACCTTCAAAGGTTCCAACCAAAAATTCATAGGGTGATTGGAACGCTCCGGTTTATGTTAAAAACAACCAAATACACCGTGAATTTAAAGTCCCCACTTAGTTTGTAATAAGTTTTAATTATTGCCTAATGTTAAAATACAGATTGCAATAAAAAATGCATCTGAATTGAAAAACAATAACAAATCTCTTGCTTATTTAATTTGCAATTTATTCCTCCATTTTAAGCGTTACTTTATCAGATTGTTAAACTTATAAGATTGTTAAAATTGATTGGTGCAACCGGGAATAAGACATTACGACACTCAACACGTCTTGTGAATCCTTTGAATGCGTTGAATACAATATTTGTAACTAGTGAACCCGCATGGCGTTAAAACGCCCAAAATTAAATTTCAAAAACTTAACAAATATTCCAAATGTTATTCAGAATTATCAGAGATCCGACTGCCATATTTCATCTAAAACCATGTGGCGCTTCTTTGTGGCTTCATCAAATTATGATATGAAAAAAGTTCTTAATTAAAAAAAAAATAAAACTTTATCACACATCTACAGGCTAAGATCTTTAATTTCACCTTTCATTTTTGAACTTCCTTTTTAAAAGTATTCTCAAACTATAATCTTATTAAAATTCTTTCGTCTGACATTGTGATGCACATGTATTTCAATAAACTGATGAGCTAATTTGATTTTGATTTTTCGAACAAATGGCAACCATCCTAAATAAAGGTCAGGAATAAAGCTTTTTAAAACTAATTTCGATGGATACCCATCTTTTAATAATTCATACAACTTATTGAATAATTTGAATGTAACTTTTTAAAGACGTGGCAACCCCCTTCAAACTTTCCAAATGTTCAAACTAAAGATTTCTTAACATTATTTCATTTGACTACGGTATTTTTTTATTTCATATACTTTTTGTATTAGTTAATTGAGTTAGACCTTTCAAACAGGTGGTTACTCCTTGTTAAGTCTCCTTCGCCAGACATTGCGATACATATTTTAATAAACTGATGAATTAAATTAAATTTTTTAAACCCCCTTCGATTGATACCCATATTTTAATAATTCATTTGACTTGTTAAATAATTTGAATTTAACTTTTAAAAAGGGGTGCAACCCTATTCCAACACCTTAAAAATATTCCTAGCGTTTAAAATAAAGATTTTTTAACACTCCTTCGTTTGTCATGGCAAAGTGGCAGGTGGCAAACCACCTCAAAATACTTTCAGAATACTACTTTCTGAAACCCCTTTCGTTTGGCACCCAATTTCTCTTACCTAATATGATTTTTTTAACAAATGGCAACCCTCCTATAGTTCAGCTAAGAAACAAACCTTTTCAAGACCATTGCGATTAATACCCATTTTTTAATAATTTATTTTTTCTAAGTAATTTGAATATAATTTTTTAATGGGTGGCAACTCTTTTCTGAAAAATTAAACCTCATTGCACATCTAAAGACCAATCCTTTTAATTTGACACCTCATTTCAGAAAATTGAAAGAACGGTGCGGTCATATTGGCATTGACCATTAAATAATTTGAGTTTAATTGTTCAACAGGTGGCAACTCTTTTCGAAAAACTATAGCCAGTTTGCACATCTACATACAAAGCGCTTTAATAAGACATCTCATTTTTGTAAATTAGGCGAACGGACAAAAAATTGCTTCGCGTGTTAAATATATAGATATTACTCATACGACCTGCTAACCCACATATTGACGTTGAGTTAACCGATATTAAAATTGGAAGATCATCGTTAATATATACACTAGGCCGGGTACACTCGGAACCATGGGTCTAAAGTCAATTTGGAGTTTGCCAAATTGCGTAAATAGGTTTCTTAGCATTTTGCTGTAGTGTCGTAAAGAAGTACGTAAATTTTGTATAAAAAATGCTATACGGAATTTTTTGTATGAGGAATCAATTTATGCACTTATATTTTTCTTAAAACTTCCACCAGAGCGCGCAGCAGTGAAAATTTTCACATTTTCTTCGAAACCTATCTTATATATAGATATGTTTTGTTTACACCCCTTTTAAGGCTGAACTATATAGTTCCAAGGTATAAAGAGTTACATATATATCATTAGAAAGGTATTTTGATGCAGATGTGGATAGCGTTACTAAAATTTCGAATAAGTTTAATATACAGTAAAATGCGCTTAAGAACCTCACGAAAAATGTCAGCTTTTTGAGGTCCTTA
>NW_023477116.1:0-2870 GCF_013731165.1 Rhagoletis pomonella
TACAAATTATCATGCTTTGGCTAGCAAAAAAGTTGATAAAATAAGATAAATTGAGATAGCAAAATAACATTTGATTTTTAGATAAGGTTTGGAAGTTTCTGCGGGATACATTTATACTTGTAAAACTGAAACAATGGTACTTATTGAATGTGTTATGTATTTATATTATGATCCTTATTTTCAAGTAATACTACGCTCAAAAGAATGTCTAATAACCGTTTGTTAATTAAGCAATAGTTTGTAATAGTTTGGAACAATTGTTACGAATTATCACGGCTTGGCGGTTTAATACGAAAAAACTGCAAAAAAATTTATAGAAAAGGGATACATTTAGAGAGAAAAATAACAGATAAAGTTTCTACAGGATAAAGAATAAAATTTTCCAGGAAGAAATATACATATGTATCTGTAGACATTTTAAAAAACAACTTAAGCCTATAGTTTACGGACAAACAAAATAGCAAATGTCGAATGTTTTCTTTTAAATAAAATATACTATACTGACGGTAAAAAAAGCTTTGTCATATGATGTGGAACAAAAAAAAATTATTTTGGTTACTGGACGATGCCAAAGTATCCTCCGGGAAGGCAGTACATATTTTGGTTGCAGCAGCTGAAGCTTTTGGTGTTGAGGCGGACGAATTGGTGATCAATCGCTCATCAATATATGAACAACGAAAAAAGAACCGCCAACGTGGATTTGAGTCTTCTATAGCGGAGTTTAATGAAAACGTAACTGTAGTGATTTTTACTGGGTTTACTTTTAGTTTTTAATATATGCATTTTTGTGCAATAATTTTATATGTACATACATACATAGATTAGGAATGTGAGATCAGTGGTCGTTCATTGGGACGGAAAATTAATGGCAGACATAGTTGGCACGCAAAGAGTGGAGCGAATTGCAATTCTCTTGAGCTATCAAGGAACGTCCAAATTTCTCAGCGCTGCAGTTGTAAATCCCGCTACTGGTGAAAATATCGCGAGCGCTGTTCGCGATCTTTTAATCAGATGGAACCTCATTGATCGAGTTGGTGGTATGAGTTTTGATACCACTTCCGTAAATACGGGCGTAAAAAATGGAGCATCAATTCTCTTGCAAAAGCATCTCGGGCGAAATCTCATTAGTCTTGCTTGTCGCCACCACATTTTCGAAATCGTATTGAGGCACGTTTTCGAGACAAAATATTTAGCCTCCAGCGCACCAGAAGTTTCAATTTTTAATCGGTTTGCTGCTAAATGGAACAACCTCAACCATAATATGTTTAAAAGTCGACTTGAAGACGAAATTGTTCGTTCAAAAATAACAGAGCTGCAGTGGGAAGACATGAAGCATTTTTGTACGTACGAGCTTCAGAAAGTCCAGATTCGCGGGGATTACAAGGAGCTGCTTCAGCTAGCATTTGCATTTTTAGGTGGTACTAGTGGTGATTTTCGAACATGCGGTCCAACATCCCATGCGCGGTTTATATCGCAAGCTATTTATTGTCTGAAGATATTTCTTTTTCGAGAACAGTTCAAACTGACGCCAAGAGAATTTATTAGTTTACGAAATATTTGCATTTTCCTCATTCGCCTTTATATGAAAGCTTGGTACTAGTGCACAAATTCCATTAAGACTCCAATGCAAGATTTAAAATTTTTACAAAATGCAATTGAGTACGCCCAAACTGATGCAGTGGTATCCAATGCGGTTTTGAAAAAGTTCAAAAGTCATTTATGGTACTTAATGCCGGAGACAACAGCTTTAGCGTTTTTTGATAATGATGTGCCAGTGGAGGAAAAACGAGAAATGGTGAAGGCACTGCAAGCAGTCGAGCCAAACGTAAAATTCAGTGAAGATAGAGTAATTTCAAATCCCGTTCTCTTGATTGGCAAAACTATTAAAGATTTCGTGTCCTACAAAACTAAAAATTTCTTCGTTGCCTTTGGTTTGTCTTCTGACTTCTTACGGATGGATCCATCCGAATGGGGAAAAAATGAAGATTATATAGACGCTCTCGCATTTTGTCGAGATGTATTCGTTGTAAATGACACAGCTGAGCGGGGTGTTAAATTTATGAAAGATTACAATCGAATATTGACAAAAAATGAGGAGCAAAAACAATTGGTGCTTCAATTTGTAGAAGCATATCGAAAAAAATATACATCACACAATAAATCGGCACTTGTTTATTAAAAAATCATGAAATATAGTTTTATTTTTCACAAGCTTTCTCTGAAATATTCTTTTCTTATCAAATTTGGCCACATTTTATTGAATTTGGCTACTGGGCACTAGGTTGACCAGAAGAGCTTTTCAAGCGGTTATTAGACATTATTTTGAGCGTAGTATTACTTGAAAATAAGGATCATAATATAAATCCTTAACACATTCAATAAGTACCATTGTTTCAGTTTTACAAGTATAAATGTATCCCGCAGAAACTTCCAAACCTTATCTAAAAATCAAATGTTATTTTGCTATCTCAATTTATCTTATTTTATCAACTTTTTTGCTAGCCAAAGCATGATAATTTGTAGCAATTGTTAAAAAATATTTAAAACTATTGCTTAATGAAACAAACCTATTGTCAGCTGTTTTTCTAATTGCGATGTGCATAACATGCCCCTAGAAATGATATTTTAATTTATTTTACAATCAAATGTGCTGTACAGTATCGATACGTTGCTTGAATCATTTACTAAATTTGCTATAACTTTTCTATTTTCAAATCGATTTGCAAAAAATTTAGATCTATATACTTTGAAATTAAATAAGCTTTAACATAGCATAAAAATAAGAACAAAAAGTTTGCAGCTTTTAGGTGTAATTCACAGTACAATAACGATGCGACTTAAAATTGTGTCCGATTTCACTAATAAATTGG
>NW_023477117.1:0-2869 GCF_013731165.1 Rhagoletis pomonella
GTATCAGATATCTATACTTTTCTCATTAAACACAGCGTGCCGTCCATGCAGTTATTGGATGATAGATACGTATAACTTTTCTGCTCTAAAGGAGGATAATAAAAAGTAGGTTTACTATTAATTACTTAAAAATGTATTATTTATTTACAAAAAGCATACTAAAATTCAAAATAAATATACATAGTGTGCTAATACGTGAATAGCTAATATTTTAAATTTCGCTTTCTTCGGATTCATCGCCATCGTACTCATTATCGCTGTCATTATCACTGACAGCGATGTCGACCCGTGAGAGATCTTCGTCAGGATCTGTAAACATATATAATAATAATTTATTAAAAGATATAGATGATAATAGTATATAAACATTTAACACGCAAAAGCAAAATTTTAATTCAAATCTGATTATAAATTACAAAAAAAAGGTGACATGCTATCCAAAATTGTTACAAATATAACTCAGTTTTATTTTTAAATTAAAATTGTATGATAAAATTAAACAGAAAATAATCAAAAATTGAAACTGACAAATAATGAAATGAGAGAAAAAATATATCAGTATTATTCTAACCTTCAGTACTTTTTTGGTCATCGCCATCATCGATAGTTATATCACCAAGGGTAGCGGGTAGCAGGTCACCCTCGAACCATTTAAAATTGAATTTTCCCTCATCTTCTTCCCATCCAAAATCAGTCGGATGTAATGCCGTTGGAACCTGAAGATGAGCATGTGCCCAAATATTTGCTATGTATGTTGTCCGCAGCAAATGTTGGTGCAGCTCAATTTTGCAGGGAGGCAGAGCTGATCCGTCGATATGTATGTATGTATGTTGTCCGCAGCAAATGTTGGTGCAGCTCAATTTTGCAGGGAGGCAGAGCTGATCCGTCGATATTATTCTTCGGTAACCGGAATATGTCATCGTTTTGTAAAACCTTGTACGTCTTCAAAAATGTTGCAACTCGTGCTTCATTGACTTTGTTGATTTTTTTGAATCCATACATACGACAAACATATTCTTCTATAATATCAAACGTATTCTGCAACTCGTCGTCAGGTGCGTTGCTTAGTTTGATAAAACTATCGATAAAACGTTCTGAGTTTTGTAAAATTTTATACGGCCGGCTTTTTCCTTTCTTGAAAAATGACGGATTATAGTCGCAACATTACATTTTGCACAGCACAATTACACGCTAGCTATATAGCTATCTAGCTATATAGCCAACGAATATAGACTGCGTATAGAAGAACACTCTGCATTGGCGCCAGGGTCACACTTTGAAATACATGTAGAGCCTATACTACACTATAGATGTGTACCAGGACTATACAGGAGAAACCTATAACGCACTATACCTGTGTACCAAGATTTCGTCCCTCGGTTTTAACCCGTGACTTTTCTTCTACACTCTAAAAAGTGCATGTAAAACTACTACTGAAAAGTGTTTATTTTTCAACCAGAACCTGTGTAAATATACGCACAAGATGTTCAAGATTTGTTTTTCAACATGAGGTGTTTAAAAAATACACAAACATATACCCATGAAATGTTTAAAATTGTAAAAAATTTTGAAGTAAAAATATATTTTTTACTAATAATAAACATTAAGTGCTCATATTTACTCAATTTTAAACACTTTGTATGTAATTTTTCTCTACGTGACAAATTTTACATGTAAAAGTAAACATACAGTGTTTAATTTTGCACACATTAGGAGACGAAACTGGTTACCTCTCTTTATATGCGTAAATTTAAACAAATATTTTTTAGAGCAAATTTTAAACATTTTATGTGTAAACTGTGAAAATGTGAACAATAAATGTTTAGAACTCAACAAACAAATTTGAAATTTGTTCTACGCCACACATATGATAAGTAAAAGTAAACAAGCAGTGTTTAATTTAATTAACACGGTGTGTAAATTTGCATTCATTTAGAGAGGAAACTGGTTACCTATCTTAATATGCGCAAATTTAAACAAAATTTTTTTAGAGTGTATAAGAAGTCTATATTCGTTGATATAGCTGTATAGCTATATAGCTAGGTATATACCAAAAGTATATATTTCATTAAAAAATACTATTTGCAACAAAAATATAAGTACTTACTCTGTACTTGAAGATGAAGATGCCTGCTTTTTTGGGATCATATCCTCGTTGTTTAGGCGGTAATGCTGTAAAACGGTTATGGCACTGGCTGTGGTATCTTTGAAAATTGTTCGGCTGTTCCGGCAACACAACGTTGGAGAAAGTCAAATCACCGTCTTTCCGAATTTTTAATATCGATAAACACTTATTTAATTTGGCCGCATCAAAAAGATGTAATTTTCCGCTTTTTTTGGAGCAATATACACAAAAGGGATGTACGTTAGACATTGTGGCAGCTCCGATTTGAACAAGTTCAACGGTCGCACTGGATAGCTTGGCGTCACTCTGGCAAATTCGGAGCAGAGCGGGAGAGACAAAGACAGAGCATCCAAATTTTAGTAGGAGAGGGGATAGAGCCGGTTCACAGCTGTTCATCTGCTCGAATTCTATGCCGAATCTGAGGACGGTGTGGTGGGGAGAAAGGAGCCTTGAAATATTAGATACAATAGACTCACCGCCGTGCGGTCCGCTTCTAGAAGTTTCGGTCGCTTGGGCTATAATATTCGGTAAAACTGCCATATTCAATCTTGGCTCAGTATTATGCAAAGTGGCTTTCTATATATTTACTATTGGCACTCTTATGTCCGCATATTTACTTTTTATGTTATGTATACATATTTAAATGTGTAAATATTTACTTTAAATTCAAAAACAGGTGAGTGAGTATAATAACTGTATGGACGGCACGCTGTGTTTAATGAGAAAAGTATAGATATCTGATAC
>NW_023477118.1:0-2869 GCF_013731165.1 Rhagoletis pomonella
ACATTGAAAAGCGGAAATCATAATTAAGAGTGCAAGTGCAATAAAATTTTAAGCGAACCAATCAAAATGTCCCGTACAACTGTATTGGACCTCTTAGCTGATGTCCAAGAATTTGGAGGCAAACCTGAAGAGCTGTTCCTGTTCATCAAGCATGTTGACGAGTTGCGCGCTATTGCGAGTTCAGCCGAACCCAACTATATGAACCTGTTTGACTTAAGAGTAAGAAGTAAGATTAAAGACAAAGCAAATATTGCTCTTATTAACAGCAACAATCCAGTAGACTGGTTTACTATGAGGGAAATATTAAAACGCAACTTTAATGTAGGTGAAAGTTTTGAAAGCATTATTAATAAAATTAAAACAGCTGAAGTAAAATCTAGTATTAGCGATTTGTACGATTACGTAAACAATCTCTTAACAAAATTAAATTTAAAATCTCAAGTAGAAGAAAATAATTGGTATAAATGTGAAACGAATGAAAAAAATGGTGCTACAAATTTTTATAAGTAAATTGCCAAGCAATCCAAAATTGGTACTTCAAGCTAGAAATCCTAATAATTTACTTAAAGCTAAAGAAATGCTAATTGAAACAGAATATTTTTATTCAAATTTAAATTATAAAAATCAAAGAAGTCATTATCAATGCCCAAATTTTTTCAAATAGTAATACTGAAAATTCAATGCCTAAAAGAGTTATTTCCGAGCCTGAAAATAATTATGGTAGTCGAAACTTCGAACGAAACTTTAACTGTAATAATAATTCGAGAACAAGATTTTTAGAAAATTCTAGTCGACCAGCTAATAATTACAATCGTAGTCCATCTACCATGACTAAACAGTCCACAAGCACTAGTAATACCAGTCGAACGGTCCCAATGGACGTAGATACAATTCAGACAGAAGTACAAGCAAATTTTCATATGCCAGCCACAGATCTCTTCCCCATATAGTGGTCAGAACTAAAACGATGCCAATTAAACTTCTTATTGATTCTGGTGCAGGTACATCAATAATGCAAAAAAATTTATTTCATTCCTCATTTAGTTCTAAAATAGATCATCCTATAACTGTTAAAACAATAAACTCAACGACTATATTAGATACAAAAAATAACTATTCCCCTCTTTAAAGAATTTAATGAACCCAATATAAAAAATAGAATTACTAGAAGCAAATTTGAACACTGATTTCGATGGAATAATTGGGTGTAACATTTTAAACCCATTAAAAGCAAAAATTGATTTCGAAAGACAAGAATTAATTACGAAAAAATGCTATATGCAAATTAATTTTCTCTAATCCAAATGATGAAATAAAAACTCTATCCAATGAAGAAACTCTTAATTTTAGTTCAAAAAATAATTGATATTAAATTTATAAAACCAGATATAGAGCAAATACAAAATAAACTTATATGTGATGACTTGAATGCCGAAGAAATAGACAAACTTACAATTTTAATAAAAAAATTCCATTCAGTATTTTATCATGATGGTGATAAGCTGTCTGTAATAAGCAAATACCAGCATAAGATACCCACAACTAATGAAACTCCGATATATTCTAAGATTTATAGAGTAGCTGAAGTCCATAAAAAAAGAAGTAGAAAATCAAATAACTGAAATGCTTTATTCTGGAATTATCGTCAAATCTTCCAGCCCCTATAATGCTCCGATTTGGGTGGTACCAAAAAAAATCAGATAATTCAAACATCAAAAAGTGGCGTTTAGTTATCGACTATCGATGTCTAAATGCAGTTACAATAGAAGATAAATTCCCTTTGCCAAATATGGAAGATCTTTTTTTCAAAATTAGGAAACTCTCACTATTTTACTACCCTAGATTTAGCTAAAGGGATTCACCAAATCCCCATTGCAGCTGAAGATAGACATAAAACGGCCTTTTCCACATCACATGGCCATTTCGAGTTTACAAGAATGCCATTCGGCTTAAAAAACGCCCCGGCATCATTCCAACGTATGATGAACGAAATTTTACATGACTATATCAACACTATATGTGTTGTTTACCTTGATGATATATTGATATTTTCAACGTCATTAGAAGAGCATGTTAATTCACTTACAAAAAATATTTACGAGACTATCTGAATTCAATATGAAGATACAGATTGATAAGTGCAATTTTTTTTAAACGACAATCAGAATACCTAGGCCATATAATTTCAAAAGATGGTATAAGACCAAATCCGAATAAGATAGATGCCATCCTGAAAATACCTTTACCAAAAACGATTAAACAAATTCGTTCGTTTTTGGGGCTCACTGGCTTTTATAGAAAGTTTATAAAAGACTACAGTAGAGTTGCGCTTCCGCTTACCTCTTGTTTAAAAAAAGAAATCGAGAATTAATGTAAATGACCAGAATTTCATTGAAGCTTTCTCCAAATTAAAAAATGCTTATTTCTTCCAGTCCTGTTTTAGCTTATCCTAACTTCAGTAAAACATTTACGCTTACTACTGATGCAAGTAATGCCGCTTTAGGTGCCGTTTTATCGCAAAACGGACATCCTATCGCTTACGCTTCGCGCACCCTTAATAATCACGAACTAAATTACAGCACAATAGAAAAAAGAGTTGTTGGGCATCGTATGGTCAACAAAATATTTCCGACCTTACCTTTTTTGGAAGAAAGTTTAAAATTCAAACCGACCACCGTCCTTTAATATGGTTAAGCTCATTGAAGGAGCCGAACATGAAAATTCAACGCTGGAAAATTAATTTAAATGAATATGACTTCGAAATAGAATATATAAAAGGCAAATCAAATACGGTGGCTGATTGTTTGAGCAGGATTGAAATTAATACTTTTGAACAGGATGATGATGTTAGGTCTGATTTAGCAACAGT
>NW_023477119.1:0-2869 GCF_013731165.1 Rhagoletis pomonella
ATAATATATTTTCTAGAGAGTAAAAACACTCATATTTCAAAATGGTTCTCTTTTTTATAAAGCAATCGCATTTCTCGCTAGTATATTTCAGGACGAACGGATAAGGCTTGAGCCAAGAGCTTGTGTGAGCAAATCCAATTTTTGGCAAAAAATGTCAGTTTCGCGGTTTTGCAGAATGACGATACGCGGTTTTGTGCTTTCAACGACGCTATGTACATACAGTGCCTCACAAAAATATTCGGAAATATTTTTTTTATAAAACACCACGAATCTTTATCAACTTTTTATTTATTTCTCAAAAACTAGTTTAGTTTAGAAATAAAAATGAAACCTTTCCCGAAGAAAAACTTAAGTAAATATTGCTTAACTTAAAAACTATGTAAACTCATATCACAAAAGTATTCGGAGTGACAGCTTCTGTTATACATATATAATATAGTAGTAGTTTTAATTAATTTCTAGTGGAGTATCCTTTCATCTTAAAAACATCTCTTAATTTATTCGGCATTGAAAAGACCAGCTTTTGTGTTCTCTCAGCTAATATCTCCGCCCATTCTTTGAGTATCGGTGCTTTAAGGCTGTCCGTTCACGAAATTTTGTGTTTCCGAATGGCACGCTCTAAATCTGCCCACAAGTGCTCGATTGGTGTATTATATAATATCCGAAGCTTGGTATAGTGAGCTGTATGCTTTGGGTCGTTATCTTGCTGAAGGATATAACACCCGAGAGCCCAAGTTTATCGGCACTAGCACTCAAATTGTCCTTTAATATTTGAATATACAGTCGGTGATCCATTTTGTCAGTAATAAACTGCATACTACCGATACCATTTGCACACATGCACATCCCTAACAATACATTGCCACCTCCATGCTTGACTAAACATATGGTATTTTTACGATGCATTTCGGAATTCGCTTTTCGCCTCACTTTGTTACCACAGTCTGGCCCGAAAATTTTTAATTTAGTCTTGTCACTAAATATTACTTTTGACCAAATGTAATGTAATGTACTTATTTGCGAACTCCAAAAGCTTTAATCGGTTTTTTTTCAGTTATGAGCGGCTTAATGCTTGGAGATCGCCTATTATACCCAGCAGCTCTAAACGTTCTTTTCACGGTTTCATCACTGACGTCTATTTCGCAAGTCGCAGCGAGACTCCTATTAATTTCTGGTGCAGAAGTACGTGGCTGTTCCTTGATTTCTCTTATTATAGCTGCCTTATCGCGAGACTTGAATTTTTCAGGCCTTCCTGATCGCTGTCCTAAGTTTAAATAATTACTTAGCAAAATGCTGTGGATGGTTGAAATGTTTCTTTTTGTGGCCGTTGATATCTCTTTCAATATTTTTCCTTCATTTCGTAAATTAAATATTATTCATATTTTACACAATTCAACGTAGTTTATTTCGCACTAAGTTAAACCTACCGAAACCATAAAGTTTTACACACAGAATGAGTGCATTATTCTGCCAACAGCGACGCGCATCTGTGCGGATAACGGTGCCTTTGCGGGCCCGTTAAGATTTAAAATTCCGAATACTTATGTGATGTGAATTTAAGTCAGTTCACGTTTAGAGTGGTGTACGCTCATAATTTTGCTTTTGAGATGTTGTATTCTTTCTTGCAAAAGAAAGCTAAATATTAAAATGTATTGAAAACTGATTTTTGGACTTTCTATTAGAAAAATTTAATTTCCGAATACGAAGCATCAGCTCCTTACGCCTTTTTGAATAAAGCATCTAACAAAAAAAAACTATTTTGAAGAAAGAGCGCCTTCACGTATTATATAAAAGGTAGTAATTTTTAAATAGGTGGCAACCCCACTAAAAACAATAAAAGCTTATTGCACATCCGGAGACCATATTCTTTCACTTGGTACATCATTTTTTTGTCAAATTAACTTTGATCTTATTATTTTTAGAAATGTGGTAACTCTACTCAAAAAATAATAATTTAAGCTGACTTCCATAAAATGCCAATACAATGTTTGGATACTGTTCTACTGCGGTATTTAAACTGTTTCTACAGTTATGCAGAGTTATGAATATACATATTTTGAATATGTAATATAAAATTGAACGTCCTTTCGGAATTTTCACAACAGCAATTGCAACAAAAAAACGAAGCACCAAATTTGTTAGTGATGCGTTGATTGCTCTAGCTATAAGTTTCGATAACTTTTCGGATGCCTTTTGGAAAAGTATACATTATCAACCATTTGTAGTTCGGCGTTACGGAACATTATACTTGTACATATGCAATGCAATTGACGTTTTGGAAGTCAGCCTTATTGAACATCTAGAGGCCAAGCCGTTTCACTTCAACAAACACACTTTATAAGTTTTTCGATAGGTGACAAACCTATATAAATTCTGAGTACTAAAGATGATACCTCCATCGATACAGATTATATTAAGCAAAATCCCGTCCAAATATGTACAGTAATTTTCGAGATTAATAATAATAATAGATTCGCGCTTACACATATATTAGTATTTTGCCGAGCTTCTCATCTGATTTGCTGCGTGCGCCTTGATGTTGTCGCGCAAAGCGGGGACCTACAGATTTACGCCGACTCCGAGCGGCGACTGTATATTTATCAGAAGCTGTTTTTCATGGCAGAAATACCTTCAGTGGTTTTCCATTGCCTGCCGAGGGGCGACCGCTATTAAAAAAAAAAAAACTTTTTGTTTTTTATTTGTTCATGTTGCTCCTAACCACTACCTCGTAGCGGCCGCAGATTAGAGATTGGCGTGGTCAAAAAATCTCGACTTTGCTTCATACCATGTTCGGATAAAATAGTTACTTTTAAGTAGGTGGCAAAGTAATAGATTATTAAACTTTGACAAGGGATGACGGAAAATCGTT
>NW_023477120.1:0-2869 GCF_013731165.1 Rhagoletis pomonella
TTTTTGTGTGTTGCGATTCGGTATTTCTTTCTCAAGATATAGTAGTTTTAATAGTACTTCGGTAATACGTCGTAAGCATGAGTCATCATAGCATGTATAGAGGCTATTCAATCGTTATGAGCGAAAACGTTTTGTGTATTGATTTATGTATGTATTCTTGTAAATATTGTTAATTTTTTACTTTTGTTAAATACAAACTGTTAAACTGTTAAAACTGTTAAACCTTCCTTTGATTAAAAAAAATTTGGTGCTTTTAGTTTGGTAAAACGCCTTTTTTCCAAGTTTTTGGTGCTTTCTGAAAATGAAAAGTTGGCAACACTGCTTCGGATTGTCAATTTATACACTTGAAAGAAATGCACAGCACTTGGCACAGCAGCTTCAAGCTCACCTTCTTTTGTCTTGTTTACACGTAGCAGCTCAACAACATTGCTTGCCGATAATTGCGGCGTTGATGCTCGCTTTGTTGTTGTTGATGCTGCATATTTTTGCAAAGTAAAATAAATGTTTTGCGCGCGTCCTCCAGCTCGTAAGTTTGCATCACACATTTATTGATGGCAGTGTCCTTGACCGAATTTCGCCGCAAAATCAAAATGTGCTAAAATATACTTCGAACTAAAACCAAAAGTTGGTAATTCTCTAGGGTGGGGTAACAACCCCTAAAAAAGGTGCGGAAAAGTCGGGAGGGGTGCCAAACGACGCGTTTCGGCCCCCCCCCAATAACAATCCGGAGGGGGGAGATAATATTACTAACCATTTAAAAGTTATGAACAAAAAACTTTTGTTAAATTTCGTTGTTTTCTATGAGCAATTACCACGTCAAAAATGCACTAAATCACCAGTTTCCATTTTTACGAGCTGGAGGACGCGCGCAAAATTTCGACGCTAAATTGCAAAAATTTAAAAATCTTTATTAAAAAGCATAAAAGACAACTTTTAGTGAAGATAATTCAACAATTTTGTCTAACAATTACTTCTACCTATTCTGAAAACAAAAATCCAGAAAAACTAATAAAACTAAACTACAATGAGTCGTAATGGCGGGGGCCAGGAGAGGCCCTTGTCCAACTCAGCAATCAGGAGCAGGAGCAGTAGCAGGACTCGGATGAAAAAAAACGCAAAGAAATGGAAGGAAGATTTGGAAATAGAAACAAACACGACATCAATTCAACAAGATGGAAATAGAGACGCTAGTAACGCAGGTATGAGTGAATTTTATTACAACGATGACCACAAAGGCCCATACATTGTCTATATAGACAAAATTAATAATAATGACACCCGAACTCCAATTAACGTAATAAGCGTTAATAGATACATAAATTCGAGGAAAATTGAAGATGTCGAAGACATCTGCAAAATTGGTTTCGGAAGGTGCAAAATAATATTCAAAAACGCAGAAGCGGCTAACAAAATGACTAGATCGACACATGAAGGATACCAAGCAAAAATTTTTGCGCATTTCGTCTCAAAAATGGGTATATTATTTGATATACCCACAGAAATCACAGAAGAAGAGCTGATCAATGAGATATCATCACCAGTGAAAATAAAAAAAATAATAAGGGTCATGCGAACAATAAATCAAGACAAATTCCCCACTCGTAGGGTGAAGGTGATATTTGAGGGGCTAGCAATCCCAACTGAAATAACCTACTATTATACAAAATTACAGGTAAAACCCTACATAGCTTTTTCCCAATGCTACAGGTGTTTTAGATTCAGTCATTTCGCACAACATTGCAAGCAACCTAACATAATTTGCCCTATCTGTGGCGAATCGCATGGTAAGGACACTGAATGCCAAAACCAGAAAAAATGGACAAATTGTGAAGGTGAGCATACAGCCACTGATAAAGACTGCCCAGCTAGAGTTAAGGCTTAGACAATAAAGAGGACTATGACCCTGGAAAACCTAGCAGCAAGTGAGGCAAAAAAAAAATACGCGAGCATATTTTGAAACAGGTTCGAAATATTAAACGACAGCGACACAATTGATCACCAATTCCCACAGCTACCAAAAACTGCAAAGAGAAAGACTTACAATAATACGATGGAAGCAGCAAAGTTTATGCATCATCAATACTCTTTCCGAAAAGTAGCAAAAATAAATATAAATAAAACAAGTAAGAAAGTCTAAGTTCGGGCGGAGCCGAACATTAAATACCCGGCGCAAGTATTAAATATATGTTTTTTCACCCGTCCGAAACCTTCCGCTAGATGGTAAGCCGAGGTGTATCAATTTTGAGTAAATTAGCGTCCTTCAATTTCGAAATATTATATAATATATGTGATCATAAGTGGGCGGTGCCACGCCCATTTTCCAAAATTTTACCATAAACGTATTTCTTGGTAAAGAATTGTTGCAAGCATCAATTTTGAATAAATTAGCTTCAATATTTAATGATTTATCGAAGATTTTGTATTTCTCTAAATTACCGTTATATGGGATGTGGGCGTGGTTATTGTCCGATTTTAAAAAGTTTCGGCGGTTTTTTATGCAGTACCAAGGCCAACAACTGTGCCAAGTTTGGAAGAAATTAGTGCAGCGGTTACCAAGATATACACATGTAACCATAAGTGGGCGTGGCTACGCCCATTTTCCAAAAATTTATAATATTCTTATTTTTCGTCTAAAAATTATTGTAAATATCAATTTTGAGTGAATTATCTTCAGTAGTTACTAAAATATCGCAGTTTTCGTATTTCTGGAAATTACCGTTATATGGGAAGTGGGCGTGGTTATTGAGCGATTTTAAAAATTTTCGGCCATTTGGTATGTTATTCGAAGGCCAATAACCGTGCCAAGTTTGGAAGAAATTGGTGCAGTTGTTACCAAGATATACACATGTAACCATAAGTGGGCGTGGCT
>NW_023477121.1:0-2868 GCF_013731165.1 Rhagoletis pomonella
ATCCACTTTTATACTGACCGGAAAAAATAAGTATCCCGCAAAAATTCGTCTAAAAATGTATCCAATTGGATCTATTTAGATCCAAACGGCATCCCTGGTGCCCACATCGGCTTGTGAGCCACCCCTAACGAACAGTGTTGCCACTGCCGCGGTCTTTATAGTATCTATAAAATATTGAAAACGGTATCCAAATGTATCTACCGAAAGAGCGGACATTTTTACACAGTGCATCTATGGAAAACAAACTCGGCCCCATAACAAACTTATTAACATGTAGTCAGTATTTTCCCATTCTTAAATCGACTCTAAAGTTAATCGCAGCTTTTTGACATAATTTTCAATGATATATCTGTCAACAATGCTGAAACTAACTTAAGTGTCGACTTAATTTTGACTATAACTGCAGGCCTTTGTTTCCCAGATCTGTTTCTAAAAATGGGAAAATACTGACCACAACTACGGGCCAAAGTTTCCGCATGTTTGGTGTTTATTACTACGATTAGATTCCCACATATAATACATGAAAATAATGTTTCCTAGTCTAACAAAATAATACTAATTTAAACTAATTTTGACCTGTTACCTTTAGTTGAGTAAATTGTTATTTCCTGCAATTATAGTTACAATACTCTTCAATCAAACTGTTGGATTGGGAGCTATCTATGAAATTTAAAAAAATCTCAAAAACTTGTATTTGTCTGTAAACTCCGCCTTCAAGAAAAAATGTATATTTGAATTCTCGCTTGACGACATATGTATAACAGGAAGTTATAAGTTGTTTTTAGTGCAGTCAAGTTATAGCTCAAAATTATTCGACGGGATGGTTGTCAATTTGACTGCTAAGGGAAGGGTTTCTCGGGATGTAAAAGTTGATTTCTTGATATTAAAGTTAACTAGTACAGGTCGGAAAACTTTTTAGAATTTGCAAACTACTTGGTGTTATTAAATGCACGTTTATGTAGCAAAAAATTTAATTTTTTCTAAGTGACAAAAATAAGAGAAAATTTCTTTCTTGGAGGATGAGCAGCCAACTCTTAAAAATGTTATAATAGCTCGTACATAAATAAAAACAAGTAAGAAAGTCTAAGTTCGGGCGGAGCCGAACATTAAATACCCGGCGCAAGTATTAAATATATGTTTTCCACTTTTCCGAAAGCTACCGCTACATGATAAGCCGGCGTGTATAAATTTTAAGTAAACTAGCGTCCTTAAATTTCAAAATATTGAAATTTCAAGCATTTCTGAAATTTACCGTTATATGAAAAGCGGCCGTAATTTTAGTCCGATTTCAACAATTTTCAATGGCTTACTTTTATGTGGCAAGCACAATAACCATACCGAGTTTGGTACAAATTGCTAGAACGGTTAGCGAGATACATATACGTGATCATAAGTGTGCGGTGCCACGCCCATTTTCCAAAATGTTATCATAAACGTATTTCCTGGCAAAGAATTGTTGCAACCATCATTTTGAATAAATTAGCTTTAATATTTACTGATTTATCGAGGATTTCGTATTTCTCGAAATTACCGTTATATGGGATGTGGGCGTGGTTATTGTCCGATTTTAAAAATTTTCGGCCATTTGGTATGCTGTACCAGGGCCAACAACTGTGCCAAGTTTGGAATAAATTGATGCAGCGGTTACCAAGATATACACATGTAACCATAAGTGGGCGTGGCTACGCCCATTTTCAAAAAAATTTTAATATTCTTATTTTTCGTCTAAAATTTATTAAAAATATCAATTTTGAGTGAATTATCTTCAGTAGTTACTAAAATATCGCAGTTTTTGTATTTCTGAAAATTACCGTTATATGGGAGGTAGCCGTGGTTATTGTCCGATTTTGCCCATTTTCAATACCATCCGTCCTACGCCCGAAAGAAGTACACGTACCAAGTTTCATTAAGATATCTTAATTTTTGCTCGAGTTATCGTGTGCACAGACGGACGGACAGACGGACGGACAGACGGACGGACGGACGGACAGACAGTCACCGCTTAATCGATTTCTCTTTTCATTCTGATCATTTACGTATACATTTGTCTATATCTATCTCGATTCGTTTTGCCTGTTACAAACAACCGTTATGTGAACAAAGTTATAATACCCTTGTGCACAAGTGCGCTCGGGTATAAAAATGTCCTTCAACTTAAAATGACTTATGGGAAAAGGTATCCAAATTTACACTGAGGAAAAAAAACGAAGTATCAATCAAAATTTAAAGTTCATGTATCAAAACGGCAACACTGCTAAAGAATGCTGAGCGCTCCCTGAGTACATGTGTGTTTCACATACGAAGAGGGCCACCTGAGCAATGCACACAGTCCCACTTATTGAATCGGTTGAATGCGCTAGTATGCCGACCATTGCATTGTGCGTGGAAATCATTGCTCCGCTACCGCTGTTCGTATATGGGTGAAACACAAGAATGATAGAATACAAGATTGCGCCAATAAGAGAGGATTTTTGAGCGTAATTTTTGCGTGACGTCATCTTAGTGCAATTGCGAGAGAGAAATGCCAAAACGCATATAAAAATAAGTCAACAATGCAGACAAAATTGTTAATTTTAATATTACATGGCCCAATTTTGAGGAATCAAGAAAATATACAAAGATTGATTAATTAGTTACACGTAGCAATAATTTTGGACATGTAGCCCTTTAGGTAAGTAGGATTTTTAGCACATGAAAAAATTGATGTATTAACAGTGTTTGCAATTTCATGTAGACCAAATAAAGGTGTGCAGAAAAGTGAATTTTTGGACTCGCCATTGTAAAACGCCATGCAGAGTGCATATTTATATTTGTGGACGGTAGCCAACCACCATAAACTGCACAGGGTTGACTCCACAGCTTTTATTT
>NW_023477122.1:0-2868 GCF_013731165.1 Rhagoletis pomonella
CCGGAATCTCAGAGTTTTGAGCAATGTGGATAAGGAGTCCATCAATATTTATTCAAAATTGATATATACAATCGCTCTTCAGAAAAAAGTGATTTTTCAAGACATTTTAGGAAAATGGGGTGGCACCGCCCACTTATGTGATATATGCGTATCTTAAAAAACTACTTGACCGATCTCGTTTTTTTATTTTCAATTTTATATGATTTTAAAATGGTTGCAAACGTCAGAAAAAGATCATGGCCGACGAATTGAGAGAATGATTTTACCTTCTAATGTTTTATCATGAAAAAAAGGATCGGGGTGAATAGAAAAAATCATTTTCAAAGATATTCTGGATATCTGTGCAGACTGCATATGACACATGCCACTAGCCTCTCTTCACAGAACCTTCAAAAAACCTTGCCTTTGGATTTGCCTTTTCAAATAGCGTCTCTCTCGCCGACGGTGTTCAGTGTATCCGTCACAATGTATGAATGTACATTAGGGTGGTTTAGGTGGTTTGTTCTATACCGAAAAAATATACCCTTATTTTTTTATTTTGAAATCAAAAAATATTTAGAGGTCGTTTAAAGCGCCTAAAGCCTTCCATGTATTATATATGGGGAAAAACAAATTTTCGTTGAAATGGTGTAGAATAGTTAAAAATCACAATTTTTCTACCAGAAAACTCTGCTTATCTGCAGGAGATTCCCAGTAATAATACTCATTT
The DNA here is from genome assembly GCF_013731165.1 of Rhagoletis pomonella. Classification (NCBI taxonomy): domain Eukaryota; kingdom Metazoa; phylum Arthropoda; class Insecta; order Diptera; family Tephritidae; genus Rhagoletis; species Rhagoletis pomonella. The sequence continues at coordinate 710 of NW_023477122.1, forward strand.
GTTTATTTAACCATTTTTTCATCCCAACTATAACTTATAGGTCCGCCAAAAACCACGAAAAATGCAATGGGGTGACCAATAAAAAGTCGTTAGTATTAAAAAATGGTTACCAGAGAGAGAACCAGAGTTTTCCGATCGAAAAATATTGACTTTCAAGAATTCTATACCATTTCTACGAAAAAATTTATTTTTCCCATATGTATACATGGAAAACTTTGAGCGGTTTGAGCGTTGAAGGGTATACTTTTTTCGATAAAGAACAATCCTAGGGGGGTGAGAGCATTACAATTCCGACTTTATACTATTATGGACCACCCTAATGTACATACTTACATATGTTTATCAAATTAGTTAGATATCTCATACTAAAGACGTAATCGAAGTAAAACTTCTAAAATGCTGTAAAGCCAAAGAAAATTTAAAATTTGATAACGCTCAAAACGTTAGCTCCGATCACCTGAACTCTCCGTTTCCATTCAAGCAATTGCAGTTCCGCCGCTGTCTAATGAAATTCACCAGGCTAGCAAGCAGTTGAAAAACTCACCACATTAAAAGCAATTGCCAAAACTGCCAAAGTGACAGCAGCAGCACCAGCTGTCAACAAAGCACATAAAACAGAAAACACAGAAAACGAAAGATAGAAAGCGCAGAAACCGCCGGTGTGAGCATTTTTTCGCAGGTAATTTACGAAGAAAATCGATTAAATGGAAAAAGAACTTCACTAATTTAGGAAAGACGAGCCCATGAAGTATTAGATAATTATTTATGCAACAGTGAGAAGTGTAAAACCGTTTAATAGCAGGCAAATGTAATAAAAGGTTGCAGCTGCTGAGTGACTGGCATTTTGTCTGGTGGCGTGGCTGGCGTGTGGGCACTCGGCGTGTGTGTGTTATACCAACCAAGTGGCTGGAAGCTTTCGTCTTTAAAAGTTTAAACAAAAATCCGCTATATGTTGTGTACTAAGCATTTAATTAAACAAAAATAAATTTCTGCTGAGCGCGGTGAGTGGCATGAGCATGTGAAGAGTTGGAAAATGTACTTTGCAATGCGAGCGTATCAGCCCCATCATGAGCTAGTTATGATATCAAAAAATGAGAATAGAAATTAATACTATTTTAGTCCGTTGAAAATTCAATTGTGTAGAAGAATTCAAAGCAAGCGGTTTAAAAAGCGGTGCGTCTAAAGCCGTACGACGTCGGGGTTGCTAAAGTTTCACGGAACTTAGCCAAAGTACAAAAGCAAATTTCATGTAAGTTTTTGCATTTGTGCAATTGCGTGTTCGGTAGCCCACTGGAAGAGACTCTTGAAAGTAATACGCAATTTGTGTACGAAAAACTGTCGAAACGTGGCCGTGTAGAGATGGTGCAGTTGTTCCAACATCATAAGAATTCATAGCTGCGTATTCGTGTGTACATATATCGCGTCTCACTCTTCAAACCGTACGTCCAAACCAGGTGCGCGGTTTTTCGTGTGATTGAACTTTGTGCACAGTTCCCTCTTTACAACCCTCTTTTTGTTTTTGTTCTTAACTGCATCTGCAACCCCTAAAGTATTGCATTGTTTTACATATATATACTAGATATACAATTCATTGTTTTAATCAGTTCGGTCCTCCTAGTGAATTTAACAAAGCTGATAACATCTTCAGAAGATTAATAAATCTGTTGCCACTGGAAAATTTTTGGTAGTTGGTGGCCGTAAGAGACGCACATAACCTCACTCAATCCTCACCAGCTGATTTTGTATTGATTGCCAACAACTATTTGTAAACAAAATGTTATCAGCAAAAAGTACCTACTTCTACTTTCGCTTTACGCGAAGAAGTCTTAAATTCTTGTTTTTTACATTGTTTCCATCTTATTGCCAGTGCCAGTATCGTTGCGTCCGTCGTGGTGAGTTAACTAGAGAGGAGTAAGCAAGGACACAATAATAAAATGAATATCGACACATTGCGGAACGAGTGGGACGAACTCAACAAAGAGTACAATGAACTGGAGGTAAGCGGGATATATGTATGTATGTATAAATGCTTGGAGTACCAACGCAAGTAGGTAATGAAGACAACTGTTGCACACCAAAGGTGAAGCTTCTGCTTTAAGTCGTTTCAAAATAAAAAAAATTTACGAAACAAGTTGCCTTCTTTATGTCCACAAAAACAT
>NW_023477123.1:0-2868 GCF_013731165.1 Rhagoletis pomonella
TATTTTTCCTGTTTAATTTAGTAAGTATTAACTAAGATTCCAAAAAATTATTAAGATCAGACACAAAAATATTTTCAGTTTCAGGGTTAAAGAGAAAAGGATATAGATAGAAGAGACACAGACTCAATCTGGGAACTTTTTTAGGATTTTAGAGATTTTTGGGTTTCTCTGGGCTTAGCGATATAAAAATCGATGTTTTTGTCGGTTTTCTTATTGATATTTTTATCGATTTTATTATCGATATCGTTATCGATTTTTCTATCGATATTTTCAGAACTTATCGATACGATAATCGATATTTTTGTTGAGTTTGTTATCGATATCAGAAAAAAAGATACTACTGCTTCGGTGCGGGCGTGTTTTGAAGTCGCGGTTGAGTTATATTTGTGTTATTGAAACTGATCAAACCCATATTTAAACTTCTTAATTCTTTGCATAATAAACTGACCTGAAAAAGGAAAAAAGGAGCAAGCTACATATTAAAATATTAAAACAATCAAAGTGAAACCAACAAAATAAACCAAATAATCCAAACCAACTAAACTAAACAAATAGAAAAGTAAACAAAATAAATAAAACAACAAATACGTTGCGTACACTTTTTACTTTCGGTTACTGCCAGTGTTGCTAGTTTGCGGGATTTCGCCCTTTTTTCGGGATTTTATGACTAAAAAGGGCGAATGGGATTTTCAGTCGAAAAACGGGATTTTTTTGCATACCATACCAAGCATGAAATTTTAGTAATTGATAAATAAGAAAGTTCGCTCTCTGTGGTAAATTAACGCCGTTCATATGAACCCTATCAGCAGAACTTCATTCACTTTAAACGAATTGTAATAGCAAGTTTTTGAGTTATACAGAAAGTAATTTAGGAGAAATAAAATGATAGAAGTTAGAAAAACGTGTGGTGAACTCAAGAAGTTGTGTATTTTGAAAACATAAGAAAAATTTCCAACCACTGATTCTTTTTTCAAATGTTTTGAGTTTCTAGATTCTGAAAAGTATTTTAGTGATTGTATTTTTTGATAATGCAAATACATAGTAAAATTTGCCATTGGAAAGCGTTTGGGAGGTAGTCGTTAACAAAGGATCAGTAAATAAATAGTTCAATTGTTACTGACATCAAAACGAAAAAGAGAAATAGATTAAGCGAAAAAGCATTAAATCAAATCTAATTTACTTCACAAAAAATCTAATTGTGCGACTTAGAGCCAATTTTTCAGTGAACGGCTGTGGTTTAAACATAGTTTAAACGCCCGAGCTGGCTGGTTTAAACTAAGATTAGCCAATGAAATATCGGCCAACTGATCAATTTAAACGCGAAAACGCTTGTGTAAATTATTTTTGTCTTTAAAATTGAGAAAATAAAATATGTACATATATATATTAAGGCGGGTCACTTTGTATGGGAGATTTTTTTCGACTATACACATATTGCACATACATACGTGTAATTCTAAGCAACTTTGCCGAAGAAACCATGGCTCTAAAATCAATTTAGAATTTGCCAAAATTCGAAAATAGGTTTCTTAGCACTTTGCTGTAGTGCCGTAAAGAACTGCTTAAATTTTGTACAAAAACATGCTGTAGGGGTTTTTTGGTATGAGGAATCCATTTCTGCACTTCTCTTTTTCTTAAAATCAAGGATGCATTGTAACGTTAATTTTAGCGTTTACAAAGAAAAAGCAGTCGTTCTGTTATCAAAATAATTCTATTTTGGTTTTTAAGGAAAAGAAATTCAAGCGTTAATGCTGAAGCTGTTGCATGCATTTAGGTGCTAGGTGTTAATAGTGAGCTGGCGACGGCATACAACAACTTTTCGTTGATTTAATATGTTTCGATGTTAACGATTGATGATTTATTTCGTTTCAACGTTAACGATTGAGTTTTGTTTCATTAATTCAGCTCTGAAACAAAACGAAATTATTTTGATAAGTTATTTTTGCGCATCAACAAAACGAAATCGATTCATATAGTTTGTTGCGCATCTTTGCTTAAAACTCCACCAGGGGGCATACCCTGCAAAAATAGTTGGACCATGTGGTCTATTTGTGGTATATTGGAGTACTTACAAAAATGCTCCTCTGTCATGCTGTAGCGGACCAACTCGTGTCTCTGCACCATTTTATTGTTTCCCCGATCACAGCTCGTGTTTTAACGAAATGTGGTTGAAGTTGAGCATTTCAAAGCACATTTGCATGTCTGGCTGTAGCTGAACGTGAAGAGATGATCGCTGTTAGTTGTTAGCTCCCAGCATGTTCGGGTTCGAATACCAAAAGAGGCAACATGTAATTTTTTATTTTTGTTTTTGGTTTTAATTAATTGCGAAAAAGCATCTGTGAAATGAAGAACCAAAGCGTGTTCAAACGAAAAAGCATATCAACAATGTCATTGTAGGAGTAGTTTTGTGCTACTCTGATGTAATGCAGAGATGGAGTATATGGTCATGCCCTAGGACATCGCAATGTTAATTGGACCATATTTTTTATATGAATTGTGGTTAATTTTGGAGTACTCCTTGGCCCTTAGGGAGTACTCTTTACGTGCATACATGGAGTAGTCGCGATTTTTGCCGGGTAACAGTAAAAATTTCCACAATTTCTTCTAAACCTAAATATTTTCGCAATATGGCAAATTCCTAATTCATTTTAGACCCATTGTTTCTTCGGCAAAGTTGCTTAGAATTACAAGTAGAATCCTCTTATGCTATACGCGTATATTCAAAAAATTGGCCCACCCTAATGTATATAAATCGTTTGTATGCTGCATATCTATGTACACACATACTTGTGTTTTTCATCCAAAGCATTTTATGTATAATGGATACATCCCAGCAAGAACGACCTAACGCATTATCGAATACACTTA
>NW_023477124.1:0-2868 GCF_013731165.1 Rhagoletis pomonella
TCCACATTTTTTGTTTTTTTTTTATGAAAAAATGAAGAAAATTCAAAGTTTAATAGGAAAAAAATTTAAAAAAAAAACAGTTTTTGTTATGTGTGCTAACACCTGGTCTCTTAAAAAAAATCAAGGCACTAAAAAAATAAATAAATAAAAAAAGAAATGAGTGGTCAAAAGAAAATGCGCCAGATTCTTTTTATGGATAATGAGCTGGAAATAGTGAACATGGCGTATGAGTAACATTCTTTCGTGCTCATTTTTTAACCGACTTCCAAAAAAGGAGGAGGTTATCAGTTCGTCGTAATATTTATTTTTTTTTTATGTATGTTACCGCATAACTTTGGACCACGTCAACCGATTTCGATAATTCTTCTTGCATCGGAAAGGTAGTGTCTCAGAGGTGGTCCCATACTAATCTGGTTGAGATGCGATCAGTGGATCATGAGATATATATATATATATATTTTTTTTATATTGGAGTTGAAGTCGGTTTTTTTGTTTGCTAAAAATTACTTGTTATACAAAAATCGTTGCGCGTTTTCATTTGACCACTCATCACTTCTTTCGTTAGCTTCCGTTGCTGTATTTCGATTGCTCAGTTGGTTCGTAAGAAATACGTGATTAAGTGGAACTATTTTTGGTTTTAAGTTGAATAACGGTAAATGGAAAATATCTCGAAAACTTATCCATATAATAATTTTTGACCCAGGGTTTATATAAAGAGAATTAACTTATTTTTATTTGAAGTCATCTCGCGAACGGCTGTACCGATTTCTTTTAAATTTTGGACACCTACTGCAGACTTTCTAAGGATGGTTATAGGCTGATAATAATTTTCCATACCTCATATCTCCGAACGTATTCATGGTAGAGTCCTGGAGCTTGGTTTGAAAAGGGGGGGATATTGGAAAAAGGGGCGTAGTGCCTTCCAAATATACCGAAAATTTTAGGTATCTGTAAATACACACAGTGGGTAGCAAAAGTATCAACATGATTTTTTTTTTTTTAATATGTTTGTCATATTAAGAGTTTTTCGTTGATATTTGATTAAAATATTGTCCATGCTATAGCTTAAACAGCTTTAATCAAAGGTTTATTTTAAATTGTTTAAATTTTCATCAAATTTTTCAACTTTTTTATATGAATTTTTTAAAACCCTTCAGATTATGCAGTTTTATAACTCATGAAACTTGAGTATAAAAAAGCCTAAGTTTGAGGACTCTAGAAAATCGCGTTGATTTAAAAAAAATTTTGTGTGCTGATAGTCTTTTTTAGAGTTTTCAATGTTAATATACAAATTTTATGGAATAAAAACCGCAAGATCATTTCCAAACCTGCGCAAATTTGCACAACATCGTTTTGTTACACGTTAAAAACATCACAGGACCATAAGCAAAAAAAAATATATATAAATTTAAAAATCAACGCTATTTTCTAGAGTCTTCAAACTTGGACCTTATTATACTAAAATTTCATGGGTTATAAAACTGCTTAGATACTCAGAAGCGTTTCACCAATTCATATAAGACAATATGGTGATCTGATTAGGCTCATAACCAGGGAACGGATTTTATGGAAATTGCCTTTTTTTCTGCTAAAGAGATAGAGTATATTCGATTAAGAATGTCCACGATTTAGCTTTCCCTGATTCAATATATACACATTTGATGTTGCCTTTTTTTGCCTTTTTTAAGATATTTGCCTTTTTTGCCTTTTCTACCTTTAAAAAAGTGATTATAGCATTTACAACTTTTTTTTTTAAGATTAAAAAATATACACATTGCCCATGCGGCTTATAGAAGCGCAGAGACCTCTTGCCAAATTGGTGTTGGAAAATTTCAAAGCCGTTTTCTCAGCTTGGCTTGGAGACAATAAGGGGTGTAGATAAAATTATAAAGGGCGAGGAAAACGCCCTTATTCCTGATAATATGAACGTTTCAAACGTTCCATATTTAAATTGGGCTCCACTTGTATCAACTTACGTCGAGCGCACATTTAGTACATTCAAGGCTTTTCTTCGCGAAAATCGAATGAACATGCTGCCAGAAAACTTCAAAATGCATCTTGTGGTTCAATGTTACTACAACTATACAGATTAAAGTTTTATGAATTAGAAACTCGAAAGGATAAAATAGTCAAAGATTAAAAGTACAAATTTTTCATATAATGAAACTAGTTCATAGTATTTCTCTTTTTACTTGTAATATAAATGTATTTTTTAATTGTTCTTCATATTTTCTGTCTTTTAGGTGCCTTATTTTGCTTTTTTTGCCTTTTCCTGCCTCTTTTGCTATTTTGTTTTGCCTTTTTTTGCCTTTTTTGCAACACCTAGTGCCTTTTCCTGCCTTTTTCGCTATTTTATTTTACCTTTTCCAGCCTATTTCGTTATTTTATTCTGCCTTTTTTATAGGTTTTTAGGTCCTAAAAATCCGTTCCCTGCTCATAACTATGCCCAGAAAAAATATCTTTCCCAAGGCGCTATATTTGTCGAGCTACTAGCTGCTAAAGCAAGAACAATATGCAGTGCAAGAAGGTAAGAGGCGTTTCGAAATAGGCGGTCGTGACAAGGCGGGCGGGGACGCATGGACCCGACAAGGGCGCGGTGCTTTCTTAAGGGCAAAGGACGGGTCCAAGTTGATGCAACTTTCAAACGGACTGCAACGAACGTTTCGTGCTCAACCTACCTCCCGATGATATACTTGACGTTGGTACCGGGAGGGGAGCGGTACATGGCGGTAAGAGATTTAGTTTGGACGAGGTTAGGCTTTAGATGCTTCCTCCTCATAAAAAAAAATATAATAAACAAAACAATTTAATATATGTGACTTGGTCTACGGAAAGGGGGCTTAGGTGTCAAAAAATCAATTTTCACTT
>NW_023477125.1:0-2867 GCF_013731165.1 Rhagoletis pomonella
CTTTAGTGCCTCGAACGCGCGTTCTTGCGGCTCGCTCCACATCCAGCTTTGACCCTTTTTGAGCAATTGGTTGAGGGGAGCGGCGAGCGTTGAGAAGTCGGCGACGCTACCACGAGGCGAGTCCGAGGAAACGTCGGAGTTCTCGGATATTTTGTGGTGCGGGCATCTCGCGTACTGCGGCGACTTTGTTGGGGTCAGTTTGAATTCCTTCGGAGCTGATGACGTGGCCTAAGTAGTGCAATTTTTGCTGCACAAAGCTGCATTTTTCGAAATTAATTTGTATTTGATGTTTCTGAAGCCTTTCGAAGACTTCGCGGAGGTACGACAGGTGTTCGGAAATGGTATCGCCCAGTATGATAATGTCATCCAGGTACGCGAATACCTTAGGTTGCAGGTCGGGTCCGAGAATGGAGTCGAGAGCGCGTTGAAACGTTGCGGGCGCGGAGTGTAGTCCGAAGGGCATCACTTTCCATTGGAAAAGTCCTCGACCAGGTACGGTGAAGGCGGTGTATGGTCGGGAGTGCTTGGCTAAAGGTATCTGCCAATACCCATTTTTGAGGTCGATCGTGGAGATATATTTTGCCTCCTTCAACTGGTCCAAGATTGCTCCAATCTGAGGTAACGGGTATGCGTCTGGTTCGCTGGCGGCATTGAGCTGGCGGTAATCGATACACATGCGCCAACTTCCTTGCTTTTTCCGAACTAAGACGATGGGGGAGCTGTATGCGCTTTTGGATGGTTCGATCCTTTCCCCCGCGAGGAGCTCGTCCACTTCGGCGTTTATCACCTGCTGCATGGCAGGGTTGCGTGGGTAATAGCGTTGTTTTAGTGGGCGATGGTGCCGGAGTGTGATCTCGTGCTCGGCGGCGGTGCTGGGCCCGGTGATTTTGGAGAATCGCTCTCTGTGAGTTTCCAAAAAATCGGCTAGTGTTTTATTTTGTTCCTCGTTCAAGTGTGCCCTTTCAATTAGGCTGCATAGCGCGTGTGTAGTATCGAGTCTTGGCGGTGGGGCGGGAGCTAGTGGCTGGTTGTCTAGTGACACGAAGATACCACGCTTTGCCAGGAAATCCATTCCCAATATCATGTTTTCCGCCAGATTGGGGATGACGGCCACCAGTGTGTTTGTTGCTCGGCCGTTGTATTTAATTTGGACAGGATAGGAATGGGTGCTTGCGACGCACGTTTGGTCGGCTAGCTGCACGTTTCGTTTGTTAGGATGTGGCTGAATGTTGCGCTGTTCCAATTGCTTGCGTAGATATTCGTTGATGTATGTTAAGGTGGCTCCAGTGTCGATTAGGGCTCGGATGTTCATGCCTTCGACCAGGACGTTTGCATAGAAGCGGCCATCGGGGCCCTGCCAGCCTGGTTGAGACGTGGTTGGTTGATCGGTGGGTGACTGGAAGATGGCTGTCCTCTCCTCGTGACACGGGCAATTCCTGGAGGGGGTTCCATCTCGTCCGCATCGTGAGCAGAATAGTCGCCTCGGACCTCTGCACTGGAATCGGCGGTGTCCGCGCTTTTTGCACCTCCAGCAGGTGTTCTTCGCATCGTATCGTTCGAGTGGAGTGAATAGGCAGTGTGCTGCTTGCCTGGTTTGCCTGGCCTCCTCGCTTTTGAGTAGCTCATATTCGTCGGTGAGTTCCATTAATTCTTCGATAGTATGGAACTCGCCCCGTTTTATGAATAATCGGTACTCCACTCGCAAGCCTTCGTAGATGCGCTCCAAGTGGTCGTCGCTGCACATCGTTGGGTGCTGTCGGATCAGCGTTTGGAGGGCTAGGATGTAATCCTTGGCCTTCTCTCGGCTCTGCTGTCTTCGCTGGCGAATAGCGTCTTCCAGCTGACTGACGTGTCGACGGGGAAGGAAGAATCGCTCAACTTCGGTGCGGAATATAGCCCAGGTTGTTATGTGTGGCCTTCGGACGCGGAACCATTGTAGTGCTCTGCCGCGGAGTATTTCGGATAAGGTTGGGAGGAGTTGGTCTGGCGTGATTTGGTGGCATTCCGCCAGCTCCTCAATCCTCTCCAAGAAGTCGTGCAGAGTGTCGCCACCGGAGTAGTGAACATCCCAACGGCGGACGGTGCTCACTACCTCGGCGCTGCTGATATGGTCTCGTTTCTGGGCGGTTGGCTTTGCCACCTCGGCGTGCAAGGGAGAGTCACCAAGCTTAATTGCCGGAGTTAGTTCGTGTGGTGATTTCACCATGCTAGCCTCATCGGCAGCGATCTCCATCTCCAGTTCTCTGAGCAGGTTTTCGGTTGATTTCCGGTTTCTCTTTGCCCTGACGAAGTTACTGAGAGTGCTGCGCAGATCGGCGACGGTGCTCCCTTCAACGGGTATATGATGCCTCTTGCACTCTTCCACCAATCTCTCTTTCTTCAATAGATATATCCAGCCAAAAGAGTCAGTGTTTAGTGTGGTGGTATCATTTTCGCTCATCCGTGTGTCATTTACTTGTCGTGGTGTGTTCGATGAACCCGCTTCCGCAGTGTTGGTGCTTGTTGAGGTTTTTGCACATGCGCCTGCAGAGCTGGGTCCCTGCTCGGGCGCCATTTATGAGGTGGGTTTTGTCGAAGGCTGAGGTATGCTCAGCCTCTCCAGAGTCCAGCGAAGGTCCCACTAACCCCCACCAAATAAAACACAATGATTTGTGTATTAAGTCGAACACACCCACACACACACGCGGCTATCTAGAAGGCCGGCAACTTGTCGTGCAGGGGAGAGCGGAAGGTAAAGGGCGAGAGTCGGCAGTCGGTGTCGGAGATTGTCCGGCGGGTAATTGTACGGTGACGGGAGTGTTACTAGTGACAGTCGTAGCAAAGAGCGTGGCAATGAGAGCAGTCGCGGTGGTTGTGACGGCGACGGC
>NW_023477126.1:0-2867 GCF_013731165.1 Rhagoletis pomonella
AGAGATTTGGGAAATCCGGACGAGGTTTCAAGGATAATCGTAACAATTGGTGTCAGAAGTGGGATTGTTAAATAAATCCCGAAGGATAAACTACTGAAAATGGCGAAAATTCAGGACTTAAAGATTGAGGAGCTGAAACAAGAGTTGGAAAAGCGTAATTTGGCCACCGGAAGAAAAGTGGAATTGTTATCCCGGTTGCGGGAGGCTATGGAAGCTGAAGGCATCGACGAGGACAAATACGACTTCCAGGGTAAACCCGACGAGGCATCCGCAAGGGACGATTAGAAGGATGAAGTTGCTTGTTCGTCGAAGGATGTGCAGCAGACATCCGGGTAAGTTGAAGAACAGCAAAAGGCTGTTAGTTCATCAACAGCTATAGACATGAAAACGTTATTGGCTGCCATGTCGCAGATGTCATCACAGCTGTCGTCACAGATGCAAGCACAGGATACACGCATGTCACAGATGTCATCACAGCTGTCATCCCAGATGCAAACGCTGGAGACACGTATATCTTCAGAGGTATCAGCGCAGGTGTCATCCCGGCTAGACACTCAGCTACAGGCACAAGAGACACGTATATCATCCCAGCTGGAAGCACAGGATGCAAAATATACACAAATACAGGACAAAATCGAAGAGAGACAGGAGAAAGTCGAGACAAAGGTAGAGGAGTTGGAAGGTCGTCTTCGTGATTTACAGTTGAATCGTCCAGCTACTTCGACGAGCGCACCCAAGGTAAAAACCCCATCCTTTGACGGCACGATTCCTTTCCAGGTCTTTAAGCTCCAGTTCGAAAAAACGGCTGCAGCAAATCATTGGAGCCTGGAGGATAAATCCGGTGCACTATTCGTTGCATTGAAAGGACCTGCGGCAGAAATCTTGCAGACCATTCCCGACTGTGAAAGGAAAGTTACGATGCTTTAATGGGTGCAGTGGAAAGACGTTATGGTAGCGAGCACCGGAGACAGATTTACCAGATGGAACTGGAGAATCGCTGCCAGAAATCCAACGAGACTTTACAGGAATTCGCCTCTGAGGTTGAAAGGTTGGCTCATTTGGCAATTGGAGATGTATCTGGTGAGCACCTCGAAAGAGTAAAAATCCAGAGGTTCATCAACGGAATGCGGGACGTGTATACCAAGCGAGAGACGTACGCGAATCCAAAGCCAACATTTGCTGAAACTGTCTCGTATGCTCAGACGCGTGAAACGGCGGCGCTCCTAAGTAGACCAGCCTACAAAGCACATCGCGTGGAGGTGGAAACACCGGACGAGACAAATGAAATGCTGAAGAAGATTATCCAACTGCTGGGCGAGAAAAAGCATGGCTCTGGCAAATGTTTTAAATGTGGAAAGCCAGGCCATTTCGCCCGCGATTGCAGCGCAAGTTCCAGTGGGCTCAACAATTCAGCAGGACGCAAACGCAGGTCTGAAGGAGACGAAGCCAACTCCAATCAGTCGTTAAACTGAAACGAGCCAGCAGGAAGGGCCGCGTGCTGGCTCCAGAAGATGAAGGGCCCATAATCTCCGTCTCCCAAATTGGCCGGAATGCGAGCAACCTCACTATTTGTGGATGTGTGAATGGGCAGGAGAGAGTACTGACAGTGGATACTGGAGCGACACATTCCATTATTCGACCGGATTTGGCCACTTTTTATGTAAAGCCACTACCTGGAGCAAAGCTGCAGACTGCAACTGGTGAATGCACCCAAGTGTTAGGAGAAGTACCATGCGAGGTAATAATCGACGATGTGGCCTCGTACACTAAGTTTATAGTGGCAGACATTGTGGATGAAGTCATCATCGGCGTGGATTTCTTACTTGGCCAAGGCATGAAGATTGACCTCCAGAGAATGATCCTGACAGATCGTCACAGGAAAGTGCCACTTAGGGTTGGTTACGACAACCAGTGCTGCAGCAGACGGTTAGTCTTAGAGGAAGTTGCGAAGATTCCACCAGAAACGGAAGCGATTAGTTGGGCGGAGGTTGGCAGTTATGGAGACGGAGTGGTTTCGTCTGGAGAAGGAAGCGGTTCACCGATATAGGAAAAGCGTGACGGTTCCGCCAGCTCAGTGAAGAAGAGGTCACAACAAGGAAGTGGTCATGGCGAGCCAGGCAGTGTTTCCGGCAGGAGGAAAGCCACTGAACCACGTTGCAATGGTGATACGCCGGTGGCCGGAAATGGAAGCGGCTGTGAAAGCAGTAGGCGCGCTTTGAAGTGTTCCGGAAAAGGTGGCCGGCAAAGGCGAGCAGTTAAGCCGGAAGCTAAGGATGAGGTTATACATGTCCGGTCAATGAGGTTGACGCCGGAGAAGGAGCGAGATCCGGAAACACTGCGGAAGTTTCAGCATGAGGAACCGGATTTAGCAAGATGTGCTAAAGGCAGTGCAGCACGAAGGCAGGAGCCTCGGTGTCATGGACAGAGGATGCGGCATAGATCTGGCGAAAAGGGTGCCCATGAGAAGAGACATGGTCTGGTCACCACCAGTGGCCGGCAGAAGCACGACCATGTGAGATGGTGCACCACCGGAGATAAGCTGGAAGCAATGTCCAGTAACGCATCGAGCCGAGAAGAGCTACAGGAAGGTGATTCGGTGTTGTTGCACGTGCCGCAGCCGAAGAAAGGCATCACCTTCGAACAACATTGTAACTGGAAAGGTCCATATAGGATTGACAAACGGCTGAAGAACGCAATGCATCGAATCCAGACAATGGGGAGACCGAGGACCGAGATGAAAGTGGCCCACTTGGAAAGACTTGCAGCGGTTGGAGCGGCAAGTGTGTCTGATCGGGACGATCAGACTTAGGTGGAGGGCAGTGTGGCGAATACTGCGGCAACACAAAGCGAACAACGAGAAATAGGCA
>NW_023477127.1:0-2867 GCF_013731165.1 Rhagoletis pomonella
CTCGGACCTTGTGTTCGACTGGAAATCTCTTATTAATTTTGGTTCCTTGACCATATATGCTAATAATATCACGAAGGGAATACAAGCACTTAAGGCTTCTTCTCAAACGGATATTGACGGACTCTCAGCATTGCTAATAAAAAAAATTCCTGCCATGATATGCCCCTTAAGGTTCATTTTCAATAAATCTCTGTCGTCAGGGACCTTCCTTAACACCAGTCTTTAAAAGTGGTAAACAATTTATATTCGTACCTGCAAGCACGGTTGCCACAAGGTTACAGAAAATGTTACCAAAAATTTTGAGAAATATTACCAAAAAGTTACCAAAAATATTAAATGGACACTTTATGAAAAGTGTTAAGGGGCTTATTTAATTTAAACTTTATTGTGGTGGTGTAACTGAGGGCTAACTAACAAAATTTTAAAAACCTAATTTTCGAATAATGCCACTTGCACTCGTTTTTTTGACGTCTGGCGTACGTCGAAACATCCAAAAATTGCGGAAAAGGTTTTCTAGAGCGGTTTCCTTTTAATAGCCGAGCATAGCCCTGCATTCCTGTGACACCATCAAAACGCGCAAACTGTACCAAACTTTTAACAGAAATGTGGAAGTCAAGTCTTTATAAGAGAGCATTTTGAGACATGGATAGCATAATTATATCCCATTTTGATTTTTCACGGCATGTCGGTTAATTCATTTTGAGCGAAAAAAACTAAATATTGAACTTCTCCACGTCGTCATCTATCTTACACGAATAACTCACAATTTCGCATGCATACACATAATAATAATAGATTGGCGCTTACACAACATGTTAGTGTTTGGCCGAGCTTCTCCTCCGATTTATGGCGAGCGCCTTGATGTTGTCACACAAAGGGAAAGGCCTACAATTTTACGAACGGCGCTTTTATTTTTATTAGAAGCTGCTTTTCATGGCGGAATACACTCAGAGGTTTGCCATCCGCTATTACAAAAAAAAGCTTTATATTTTCTTTTGAATTTGATGTTGGTCGGAACCTGGGCTCGATCCCAGGACTTGCGGGATGGCAGGCGCTCTCCTAACCATTACACCACAGCGGACGCTTGTATGTATAAACCTACCATTAAAACAAACTGCACCGATGAAAAATTGTCTATGTGCTCACGAGTAAGGTACTATGTCACAAATATTAAATGATATTCCACAACGAGCGGACAGTTACCAACTGAAATTAAAAGTTATCAAGTTACCAAACAGAAAAAAATTACCATTTTTGGTAACAAATTACCAAAGTGGCAACCGTGCCTACTGTAGGGTTGCCAAACGTACTATAATATATAGTATTGTACTATTTTTACGGTCGGCGTACTATATACTGTTGGAAAAAAATATAGACGCAAAAATACTATATTTCTTCAATTATAAATATAAATATACAAGCTGACCCGGCGAACTTCGTCCCGCCTAAAATTTATTTTATTATTGAAACATTTGGTGCAACGTTTTCACCACAATTCACGTTCAAATTTGGTTTGCCGTCTTAAATAATCTAACGTAGTCGTTGTGTCCGTGAAGAAGGCAACAATGATCCGGTACGATTTTGAATCGTCCTTGAATATGTATCCTTGTATCGTTGTATCCCGTATCCTGTGTCCTTGAATCTGGAGGCAATTTCAAGATGGGGGAGTATCATTGGTCTACAGAAATCTAATATACATAGACTTACTTCAGACGAAATATCATAAATGTCTTACAATTTTCTTTGAAGGCATTCACCAAGAATTGTCTTTCTTCTGTTTAGTCACAGTAAATCAAGGACCGCAATGGTTATGGTAGTAGATTTAACAGTGGTAACTTGACTACTTTGATGCCTGGTATCTCCGAATGACTTCACGTTACAATTTTTAGCAATAACTTGACTCCAGCGCAACCTTGCGGATCTTTTTGCAATACTGTTGCGACTACTTTACAATTAGATATCAAAAATGCGATTTTTGGTAATAATTCCGCTTCAGAGCCACTGTCGGCCGTTACCACTAAATGTTTTGAATATTTTTGAATATTGAACACGTACCGAAGAATTATATATGTATTTACAGATAGGTAAAAGTTTTAGTATGTTTGGAAGGTGCCACGCCAACTTTTCTCCATGAGTATGGATTTGATACCAAAACAAGTTCCAGGACTCTACCACAAATACTTCCAGAGATATGCGGAATGAGAAATTCGATTTGTATGGGAACGATTTTATTACCAGCCTATAACCAAAAGGTGTCCACAATTTCAACGAAATCGGTACAACCGTTTGCGAGATCACCTCTTATAAAAATAGGGGACTTCTCTTTATATTATTGGTATAGATAATAAGTATACGTAAATAGCCAATACCCTGTTGATTTGCGGTGCCTTAAAATACCTTTCCAACTGTAAAACTATCATTCAATTTTATTGTATGTATATCTACAATACGTGTACCGAATTTCAAGAAAAACGACCATATGTACAATTTTTTCGAATATATCAGTCCCTGGTCCACCTACCTGAAAAAAGTATCCTATATGTTAATCGAGGCAAAAAGCTACCTATGTACTAAACTTCGAGCAAATCTGACTATGAATAAAATTTTTTAAATGGATTGGTCCCTGGTCCACTTACCGGAAAAAGGATGTAATATGTTAATCTAGGCGAAAAGCTCCCTACCTACCAAATTTCAAGCAAATCGGACTATAAATACGATTTTTTTCGAATAGGTCGGTCCCAGGTCCACTTACCGCTAAAAACAATCACATAAGCTAATCTAGGTAAAAAGCTACCTACGTTCAAAATTTTCAGAAATTTGCTCGGACCTTGTGTTCGACTGGAAATCTCTTATTAATTTTGGTTCCT
>NW_023477128.1:0-2867 GCF_013731165.1 Rhagoletis pomonella
GTACCAAAGCTCTTTTTCCATCGAAATATCTTTCAACTACAAGTATCCATGACTCACTTTCAAGATTTTTCAGAACTTTAGTGCAAAATTTTTGAATTTCTATTTGATTTTTAGAGTCGCCGGGTACCAAAGCTCTTATGCCATCGAAATACCTTTCAACTGCAAGTATCCATGACCCACTTTCAAGACTTTTCAGAACTTTTGTGCAAAATTTTCGAATTTCTATTTGATTTTTAGAGTCGCCGGGTACCAAAGCTCTTTTGCCATCGAAATATCTTTCAACTACAAATATCCATGACTCACTTTCAAGACTTTTCAGAACTTTTGTGCAAAATTTTTGTATTTCTATTTGATTTTTAAAGTGGCCGGGTACCAAAGCTCTTTTGCCATCGAAGTATCTTCCAACTACAAGTATCTATGACCCACTTTCAAGACTTTTCAGAACTTTTGTGCAAAATTTTCGAATTTCTATTTGATTTTTAGAGTCGCCGGGTACCAAAGCTCTTTTTCCATCGAAATATCTTTCAACTACAAGTATCCATGACTCACTTTCAAGACTTTTCAGAACTTTTGTGCAAAATGTTTGAATTTTTATTTGATTTTTAGAGTCACCGGGTACCAAAGCTCTTTTTCCATCGAAATATCTTTCAACTACAAGTATCTATGACTCACTTTCAAGACTTTTTAAAACTTTTGTGCAAAATTTTCGAATTTATATTTGATTTTTAGATTCGCCGGGTACCAAAGCTCTTTTGCCATCGAAATATCTTTCACCTACAAGTATCCATGACTCACTTTCAAGACTTTTCAGAACTTTTGTGCAAAATTTTCGAATTTCTATTTGATTTTTGGAGTCGCCGGATACCAAAGCTCTTTGTCCATCGAAATATCTTTCAACTACAAGTATCCAGGACTCACTTTCATGACTTTTCAGAACTTTTGTGCAAAATTAATGAATTTCTATTTGATTTTTGGAGTCGCCGGGTACCAAAGCTCTTTTTCCATCGAAATGTCTTTCAACTACCAATATCCATGACCCACTTTCAAGGCTTTTCAGAACTTTTGTGCAAAATTTTCGAATTGCTATTTGATTTTTGGAGTCGCCGGGTACCAAAGCTTTTTTTCCATCGAAATATCTTTCAACTACAAGTATCCATGACCCACTTTCAAGACTTTTCAGAACTTTTGTGCAAAATTTTCGAATTTCTATTTGATTTTTAGAGTCGCCGGGTACCAAAGCTCTTTTGCCATCGAAATATCTTTCAACTACAAGTATCCGTGACTCACTTTCAAGACTTTTCAGAACTTTTGTGCAAAATTTTCGAATTTCTATTTGATTCTTAGGGTCGCCGGGTACCAAAGCTCTTTTGCCATCGAAATATCTTCCAACTACAAGTATCCATGACTTACTTTCAAGACTTTTCAGAACTTTTGTCATTACAATTAATTTTAAAAAGTACAAAAGTACAATTTGTCGATTTTAACTACAATTTCAAAATCAAAATACTTTTTGCACCAAACGCTCAAATCTCTTCTAGCATTTTGATTCTTAATCCGTTTACATTTAAGTAAATGGATATACCTATATTTCATATTTGCTACAAAACGAAATTATGAATTGTAATTTTGAATGTAAACGTGATTGTGAACAGTATTATTAGTGATGTGCGTTATGGTGATTGCGATTTCTTATCACCAGCGGGTGAAATATCCCTCATCGCTATTTATTTTGAAAAAATCTTTGGAAATGCAATTTACCTAATGGCGATCCTGCAGAAATAGAAGTAATTGAGCAATTCGGGGGTTGAAAGTAAAAAAAAATGTATGTAAATTCCCTGCGTTGAAATTAAAAATTTCCCTTGAGGATTTCCATTTTATCGATAGTGATCTCATTTTATGTTCATTAATATGAACTGACTTATATAGTGTATTAACGTTTTATCATCATTGTCTTCATCTTTGACAAAATCACCCGGTCACCCGGTATTTATTTTATTTTTTTAAATAATTTTAATTATTTTTTTTATAAAATTGTAGCTCATTGTTAAACAAAAACCTTGCAAATAAATCGAAACTTGAAAGAATGGAAAAATCAACAAAGTTTCTCAAATTTTCCCAGTTTTTGTTCAGAATTTGTAGACATCTTTTGGGTTAACATTTTTGTAGCCCATTCAAGGCACATTAAACAGGTAGTATCAGTAGAGCAAAAACAACATTTGCGTGTATTTTGTTGCTTCTGGTATCGAAAGTGTCAAAAACTGTTCTGAATTTTTCTTCTAAATCAAAGCGTGCCATGTAAAACACAAAAAATTATAAAAAATAAAAAATTGAAATTGTAAAAAATAAAAATTTATGCAACTTTCTTTCCTAGTAAATTTGTTTGCTTCTCGAAGCATTGATCCATCTTTACAAGGGCCAGTAATCAGCGGTTGTGCTGCTGAGTTGGGCGAACGTTCCAAAAGCTGCTATTCAATCGCTTGTTTTGTATGGAAAAAGGTTTCACATGCAAATGGATTTTAACAATTCAGAATTTTTGTGAGAAAAAATTAAAAATATTTGACATTTTCGAGACCAAAAAATTTGAAAATAAATCAAATCAGCTGCTCTACTGATACTACCTGTTCAATGTACCTTGAGCCCATTCAATCTTACTAATACTAATATTATAAATGTGAAAGTTTGTATGTTTGGATGTTTAGGAAATCATCACGCGGAAAGGACTGAACGGATTTGCATGAAATTTGGTACGCAGATAGCTTATGGGCCAGATTGGTTAAGAGGTTATTCTTTAAGAGTTGCCACCTGTTAAAAAAGTTTAATTTATTTAATATGCGGGAACGACTGAATGGATTTGCATGAAAATTTTC
>NW_023477129.1:0-2866 GCF_013731165.1 Rhagoletis pomonella
TAAAAAAATTAATTTTGGGCGGGACGAAGTTCGCCGGGTCAGCTAGTACATACTAGTACATAAAACCCTTTCTCCACTTTTTAACTTGATTGTGAAAAATTTATTTTATTGAAAGTATTGTCCACTTTTCTGAAAATGCATGGATGCCGCGCCAATGAAACTGCTCATCTTGGGAGACCAAGAAAGTATCAAGGCAATTTTTGGCAACTTCCACTGAAGTTAAGCGTACTCCCGTAAGGGACCCATCTTCCCATCCGGTACTATCGAAATAAGTTTTAACCCTTGCGCGACATACTGGCCGCACATCTACGGGCCAAATTTATGCAGATTCTCCACCTCGCGGATACTTCCCCGATTTCATTCCGCTATTTATATTCCTATGCTCTGGTACACATATTAGGGTCTCTTCGAATTGATCAGAAATTGAGGCCAACTTCCTTTTACAGTCCTCCAAAAGTTTTGACCAAATCGCGGAAGGGCAAAGCGCCTGAATTGCTGCGTGGCTATCTGAGAAAATCTCCACCTATGTCCTAGCTGATTGGTGTTTTATGTACCTCCAACACTTCCTTAATCGCAAACGATTCCGCCTGAGAGATGCTTGCAGAGTCCGCCAGACGAAAGGATAGCTTAAAATTAAGTTGCTCTATAAAAATCCCCGATAAATCTTAAAGACAGCCTGCCACTGAGTTTCTCCCCGCATCCATTCACTGTGGCTCACAAATTTCGTGCAGGTTTGTGGATGGTCTGTGTTTTTGATGTGATGTAGTCAGAAGGCAGCGCTTTCGCCCTTAGATGGGAATCTACATATTTAGGGTGGCGCAGTGTCTGAATGTACTTTCCTTTCAGTAGCCTAAAGTAAAAAAATGTATCGATAATAAATCTGGAATAATACTCAGACACTCCGTTGGCCAGGATCTCATTGCGCCCGTTGCACCAGCATCAACTAGCTTCTGAATTCCGCTAAGTATCTTATCGTCGTAAGCTTCAATTAGAGCTGCTCACAACAACTGCCGCCTTTATGGAAGTAAGACTACTTGTATATTCGTGTATATTAGAACATTCCACCTTACACGCAAACAAAAAAAGTTCGTTGTACGCCCCTGAGTCTAAAGAATTTTTGCAACGCGGTTTCGATTTTGTATTTTTTTTTGCTCAAGTTGGGGTCGACTTTTCACATTATTTGGTGATACCTACATTCGGCAATAAAAATGCATCTTGGCGAGCTTTAATTTACCGACATTAGGGTGGAACGTTAGGGTAATAGAAACTGAGGCCGGGTGGGTAAGTACTAGGACTGGTTGCTTGGGGTCAATGAACTTTACTGATATATCAAACTTTTCACTCCGACTATAAATGCCGAAGATACATATGACGTTCGGCAAAGAAAAACAAATTCAAAATTGCTTTCGAATCGAACAAGGACGTATTCCTCAGAAAAAGTTTAATGACTTTTGGCAGGCTTTATTTGACCGGCAATTGGGTGGTACGTTAGGGTGGTTGGGATTGAGATGTGGTGGGTAAGTCCACGATCGGGGTACTTTTGGTAAAATTGTCTCCTCGAGACCAGAACATCTATACATAAAACTTTAAGATCTGACTGCAAATGCCAAAAATAACGAAAACTGTTAAAATAATATTTTTTTTTCGAAATTACTTTGCAAAAATACCTTAGAAAAATGGGTGTGCGGTGAACGTTTTGTTTTTTGGCTCGACCTAGGGTACATTCAGTCTATCTGGCATTCTTATGGCTGCATAGAGGCCACCGGGGCCTTCCTTGCTGGCTCCTTAATATTCAACCTCCAATTAAGTTTGGGATCCAGATAAACTTTCAGATATTTCACCCAGTGTGAAATATGCAGTTCTGTATTCTTAAATTTAGGTTAAATAAAATGGAGTAATTTTGCTTTATTTGTAAAGCTTCTGCGAAGTGTTCCCTTTGCCATAAAATGTTACTTTCCATATCGCCTTCTTCTTCTTAACATCAAAATTGTGCCAACAACTCGTTCAAAAACGTAGCAAAAAACCATGAAACAAAGGTGTTAAGATTGCGCATTAACGATCTGTGTGCGAAATTCCATTAATGTATGACAAGTATTGATACAATATAGGAATTTATGTATTTTTTCGCTGGAACCAGCAATGCTCCAGAGATGCCATTCAATTCACAGATACAGTTTTGTCGATTCAACATTCTTATGCTCGTATGTATTTGTTTGTAGCATACATATGTACGTACGTGTCCATACATTAAGCAAAAGTCAGGCGAAAAGATCAACCAATGCAGCAGAAATAAATGTGTAAAAAAAGGTGAGACGTAAAGACAAAAGCACCGAATGGCATTCCTTGGCTTAAAGGTATTGCCACAATAATACAAATACAAGAGGAAAATATGCCGCCAAGTTGACAGAAATATCGCGACGATCATAAATATTACGCGATTTTGATATGAATCCATGCTGAAGCTGAGCGGCAGGCAGCAATGCAATGAGCTGAGCTGAGCTGGAGTGATGGCTATAAGAGCAGCGGCGAAGCAGTAGCTGGAGCAGCTATGAATGTGAAATTTCGCTTGACCAGCGGCAGTAATTACCAAGCGGAGTAGTAGCTGGAGCAACAAAATTTGAAAAAAAATATTTCTTGGCTTTTCGCGCGCAGCTGTGCCGCTACCAAATCGATTCCTGCTGCTTTTAGTGACTTTTTTTTATTGTTTTTGTTAAGGCATTTTTATAAAGCATCCTGTGCGAGGTGTCGGCGCAAATGATGTCGAAGAAATTTGTTAAACAATAAGTGAATTTTAAACATAACACCAATAACAAAGAAAAATATGTATGTACACAGAGAAAATGATACAGGTAAAATGCAAGTTTTT
>NW_023477130.1:0-2866 GCF_013731165.1 Rhagoletis pomonella
AAAAAAAAAATTATAACTAATTACACGAATCGTCAAGTCAAAGAAACAAATAAAATATACTTATATGCAATGCAATAAATTGAGTGGAATTGCTGACCAGACGGCACGACGGTTTTTCGTTGAGCCTCTTCACTGCAATGATTCGTTTTTACGGCGGTAATCACATAATTACTGAGCCTGCGCAACAATGTTGCGAGTTCTTTGGCCAGCAAGACAGTCTGTTAAGGCCCGCGCAGAAGTATTAAGTGGCTTGGAATGGCTTCAAATTGCAATGGAATGATATGAAATGAACGAATGCTGTCTGGCTATGAATGTGACGAATGAATGAATACAGCTTTATCGTGCTGAAGTGCTCTGGAATGGAAGCACGGCGGAGAAGGGAAAATGGTAGAATACTGCTTTTGGAGAAAGATTTTTTAGGAAGAAAGCTTTAAAAACGTCGCATAGCAGATTTGTTTGAATAAAAGCAGCTCATCTCAGAGCGATGGTACTTAATGAGCTCCTCTCAATTCCCCCTCTGTCACATAACCAGCTTCCGGTTCTTTAATCTCACGTTGCACTAAACTAAATTGGTTGCCTTTCAGATAGGTGGACACACATGGGAGAGAACTTATTCAAGTTAACTATCGGTTTGTACTGAGTCAGAACTTTCGCACCTAAGTGGGTTCCGCATAATGCCTAAGCCAGTTTGTCTCCAAACCAAAGGGATGACGAAAATGTGCTTCAAAATACATCACTTTCTCACCCTATCGTAAGAAAAAACCAACTCCAACAGCACGAATGGTTAGAACGAAGTTTGGCTAACTCAATAGCAGTTATCCGCTTTGCAGGGTATCTCGTACTGCAGTATAGATTGACGGAAATATCCTATCAAAAGGCGACTTTATGAAAACTCCAACTGCAAGCTCGTTCGTCTGGATACACTTTACCCAGTAAGCATTAGAATAGGGGTGAATGAAAAAGACCGAACGCCAGTGACTTCATACTAGGGTGCTCCAAAAACAGTAACAGTAAGCAAGGAATTGTAATGCTCTCACCCCCTAGGGTTGCTCTATATCGAAATAAAGTATACCCCTATTTTTTATTTTGAAATCAAAAATATTATTATTGGGAATCTGTTGCGATAGAAAAATATTGATTTTTAAGAACTCTATACCATTTCTACGAAAAGTTGTTTTTCCCTATATAAAATACATGGAAAACTCAGCGCTTTGAGCGACCTCTAAACACTTTTTGATTTTAAAATAAAAAAATAGGGATATATTTTTTCGGTATAGAACAATCCTAGGGGGTGAGGACATAAAAATTCCGACTTTACCTTTTCACTTGTATTTTTGAACCACCCTACTACATATACTAGTAGTTACTATAAAAAATTCTATCGACCTGCGCCAATTGCTTCACGAAAAGGCTGTTTCCTTAAATCAGATTAATATTTCACTGCGTACTCGGTAAATCGTTAAACTATTTAATTAATATAACTCTATGTAATTGCTAAAAATTTCAACGAAAATCATTCACCTGCCGCTGGCGCTACAGTAAATATTTGAAAACGTACTAAATACTCATAATTGTTATGTGCACGTCGCTAGCTGGCAAATAATTTTTAATTACAATAAAATAAAATTCGTAGTAATTAAATCATTATTGAAGCAAAGTGCGCCATTTTAGTGCAATCAGAGTAAAAAGCAACCGCGTTTCATCTGCGCCGCTTAAGTTTTTCCTTCTGTATTTCGGTCAGAAGTATGTACATAAGTACTACATACATATATACACTTGTACACTCGTACGAAGGCACCAAGCCGCGCCTTTCCTTTAATTGTTGGCATTCTTTCATGTGGCGTTGATTAAATTGCCAGCAATAAGAAGTGTATTGAAGCGACAGCAGTTGACAGTCGCAGAAAAGCGACATTGGTAAGCCACATAAACATACCAACAACGGTAATAAAAACAATATAAACATTACAAAAATTGCAACTATGAAGTCAGCAATGAGGCAAGAACGCGGCAGTCGCCGAAAGAGACGTATGTATATACCTATGTACTAGAACGAGCGAGAGCAGGTAGGAGAAAAAGAAAAGAGATATCTACGAGTGCGGTGCACACTTTACAGTCGCCTGCAGCAGACAGAGTTGCTATCGGCATCGCAATCGTAATCGCGCAAGTCGTTTTAACGTTTGAGCGCTTCGCTTCAAAAAACACTTGCCGCCGCCATATTATTTTTTATAATTATTATTAGCCGTCATCGATTTGCCACATCGCTGCTTGCTATGTTTGAGTTCCGGTGGCTTAACGAAAAATGTTGCATGTGCGATAGCGAGTTTGGTTGTACCTCATTGTATTCGTTCGTTTCGCCACTCGCTAACTGTTGGCGAATCGATGACGGCTATTGTCAACAACGAAGTATGTAACTAGCACACAGTAGTCAGCGAGACGGGACGACAGCAGGCGGCAAATTAACAAGATATTAGCAAATGGCCACGGGCAACATGGCAAATGCCGCGGAGGAAGGAAGTGGAGAGTGAAGCGAAATATCCAATTTGAATAAAAAAAAAAATATAAAACTCGACATTTTCGAACGACTTTAACAAACGTCAACGGCACAACATATACACACACACACGCATGCCAGGAATGCACGAATGCACAAAACTTGAAATGCAATTGCTGCCAAAAAATTTCGCTGGAGAAGAACGTAATTAAAAAATAATATAAAAAAAAACTTTTTAATATACAACGCTTTTATAAATGGACTAAAAAGTAGAAAATAATATTTCTCAGTCCCATAGAATTTGTTTTGATAACTTTTGATTTTGAAATTTTAGCAAAAGTCATTATAAACAATCTATGAAATTGAAAATGAAAA
>NW_023477131.1:0-2866 GCF_013731165.1 Rhagoletis pomonella
GTACTAAAATTTAATGGGCTACAAAACTGCATACATATTTTTTTTTTTATTATTCTTATTAAATACTTGAAGTTTTATGAAAGTTTGTTGAATTTTGTTTAAATATTACAGAATACACTATTAAACACAAGTAATATAGATTAAATAACAAGAAAATAGTTGTTAAAACTTGTCTATATGTGTTCCGGTTATAATTTTCCAATAGGGCGTAAAAAAAATATAGAAAACTGGAAGTTAAATAGTGATAAGTCTATTTTTTTAATCTTACAGGAACTGAAAATGCCTTGAGTTTAAAGAAATTGAATAATTAAAGTTTTCAATTTAATACGTGTACGTGTATGTGCACATTTAAATATTTCTTTATTAATCATCATTACAATATCATAATAAAATCAGTCTTGAAAATAAATACATATGTACAAAATGTGCATACAGTGATTCTTTTTAAATATTAACAATCTTTTTCATGTTGAATGTTTTTTGTAAACTTTTCATTTACAGCTCCAAATACAAAATGCCAGAAAAATTCAAAATTATGTTGTTTGCTTTTTTTAATAATTTTATTTTTAACAATTCCATCTACTATATAACAAGAGAAACCACAAAAGTTTCAAAGCTTGCACAAAGTTAAAAAAAAAGAAATCAATCTTAAAAAAATTTTCACAATTTTCAAACTTTCTATTCAGAATCTTTATAAGATTTTCGGGTATGCAATTTTGTAGCCCTTTCAGTTTTAGTCTGATAAAGTGCAAGTTTCAAGTCGCTAAAAGTTAACGTTGATCTTTTAGAATTTTTTTTTTGTGCTTGTGGACTTTGTGCACACACGAGCGCCTTGGTATATGCAACGGATTTGCCCATTAGCGGCAGCACAGTTATTGAATCGTTACTGCAAACAACAATAAAATTGTTAGCTGACAACTTAAGAACCCTTGTTTGAAAAGTTTTAAGCGAATCTAAGCGATTTAATTTTTTTCCCGCCATATGGGGTAGGCTATTTTGAATATTTCCAAGCTGAACACAGATTCGTAATCAGAGTCCACAAGAAGCCCAGAGGAAAACGTTTCAAACGAATTGGATCGACTTTAATTTGGCCGCCATTATGAATTTTTTATATCATGATCTAGGTTCGTAATCAGAAACCTCAATAACATAAGAACCTGCTGTTACTTTTTCTTTTTTAGTGTGGGGTTCTCCGTTGGCGCGAATGTTGTAAAGCTAAATCTTATTTACGGATAGTTTAGACGCCAAATTTGAGACGCCACGTTGATTTTGTCAAAAGGCCACACAGTTTTTTATGGGGAAGTCTATGTGATCATTTTAAAATCTTACCCCCAAATTCATAAAAAAAAGACCTTAATTGCTTTATAAATCGAAAATTAGTATGAAAATGTCAATTTATAAAGCTCTTTAAACCTATTTTAGTTTTATGAAGAAGGCCATTAATCTTTGTAATCAGTCTCACAAAATTTTGACCATCGCACTGTACCGGTTGACATTATGTTGAAATTAATTTACGCCGCTTCTCTTACATCGCTAAGTTTGGCACGTTTCCGGTCGTGATCTAAGCATTGTTCGAATACAAATTGTGAAGAATGAAATTCTCTACAACTTTGGAATTTCAATATGCTGCATATTTTCAACATAAATTCTTGAAAAATGGGAAAACTGTGACAATGAAAAATTTTTTCGCAGTTTTTGATAATTATTTACAATAAAAAATGTTTTTTGTAAACCCTTCTGTATAACAAGTGCGGGAAATTAAATTCTCTATAAATTTATATTTAAACATTTTTACGTAAAATCCAAAATAAGCTTGCAAATCGCAAAAAAGTATCTACGTGTCAAATAGAAGTAAACTGCATCAAAATCGCTGTTACAATTTTTTTAAGAAAACGTTTAATTTTACTGGGTTATACAGCTTTCTACATATACATATATTTTAGTCACGAAAGGATTCCGTTCAAAGTATTCCTTTCCGATCCTCATTAAATTTTTAAGTCTACCGATCTAATGAATTGAAATCTTGAAATTTAATTGGAATAATATTTTATTTTTACATTTCTACATGCACATGGGCAATTCTCACAAATTTCGATTTTTTTTGTGGCGTGGCACATCCTATAGGAGTGAAATTTTAATCAGCCATAACTTCGGAATCAAACACATGAATTTGAAATTTGGTATGAATATATCGATGCTAGGCTCTTATAGTAAGGTATATATCAGTGATTCACAAAGTGGTCCGGGTCTACGTTGGCGTGAAAAAAAATATGGGTGTCCACGAGTTGTAAGTGGGGGTCCACGAAAATTATCTGGTTTCGATAGTAAAGAACCGAAATGGTGGCTTGAGAGCCTCTTTATTTAACTTAATTTTTTAATTTAATTTTTAGAGTGGTGTATGGTGCACTTAACGTCACTATATGGCTGCGTTTCTTTATACATTCCGGATAATCTCATTTCACAGCCGGAACAAACAGAATACGTTTGAAATATACGTTAGCATATCATCAGGAATATTCTAAAGAATAAGTAAACAAAAAAGTTTATTCCAAATGTTCAGAATGAATAAAGAAATGCAGCCTATGTCTCCGGACGTGGGGAAGCCTTAATAGGGCAATCGCACGAGGCGATTTTACAGGCAACAAAAATTGAATGAGAAGTTGAAAGTGAAAAAGTTGCCATCCCTATTCAGACGAGAATTCAACACGAATTGTTACTTACATTAAAATGAATTTAAATCGCAAAATTTTATCAATTGGCGTAAATTTGGTAAGCCAAGCGTTGGCAAAAGTGCTTTTTTACCAAGTTTTACCAAGCCCCTCGCCAGAATACAATTTCAAAGTGGTGGTATGTATACAGAATGTAA
>NW_023477132.1:0-2866 GCF_013731165.1 Rhagoletis pomonella
AAAAAATTACCAAATTGAAAAATAAATTACCAAATTACCAAACTTGATAAATAAAGAAAAAAATTACCAATTTTGGTTAAAAATTACCAAAGCGGCAACGCTGATTAGGTCATTTTGGACAACGAGACCTGTGTGCAGTACGTCATTCAGTGAGAGGCCGGAGTGAGAGAGTTTTGACGCATTAAAAACTACTCGGACTTTGGTAGTTTTACTATCACTGCACTGCAAATTTCCGTTTCTTTATGTGCGCATGTATTTTGTAGCCGTCTTATTTTTGATCAACCACCAACTTCAAAATTTTCTTCGTTTTTTTTTTCGGAGATGAACGTATTACTTCACTTTTTTTCTTTTTTTTGCAGTTTAATTCAACTTTTTATTTGCCCGAGCCGGGTTTTATATTCGTTTTCCGCTAGTTCGCTCGCTACCTTTTTCATTTGCGTATAATTGTTTTTGGTTTTTTCTTTTATATACTTTGTATATAAATTTTTTAATAAATGGGTTTCGGCACCATATTCATAACTCAAATGAATAAAAGAGTTTTAATTTGATTTACATATATTATTTCAAAAATCACTTTATTTATTTTCACTTGCTAGGCTTTTCAATCACATCTGTTTGGGTTGAGTGGTAGCGAACGATTAAACTTAAACCTATTGCTTGGCCATTACATAGATATCAGATGTGTGTTCACAATAGCCGAAGGTCTGTTACATAGTTAAACATATGTACAGGGTGAGTATTTCATTTTGACAAATTTAAAGTATTAATTCAGGTAAGCATTAATTCAGGTAAGTAGTATAAAAGTGCAAAATATATCTCTTAATATTTAAAGGTCGATTAAATTCGGACCCATGTCCTCGACATGAACATAAAAAGTACTATTAAAAACAGTTGAAAAATGCGAAAAAATGTTTGCAGAAGGATATATTGTACCGAAAATTACAAGAAAATACTTTTTCATGAAGACTTTATTTTAAACGATTCAGCCAAGTTTTGTACCAATCTAGTAGTCTTAGTCGGAGGTATCTGTACGATAGCTCGATATAGTCATGTGAAAAAACAATTAAGACTAGTTTTGGCTATATTTCTTTTGTTGGTTCAATTTTATTTTTTTTATAAAAGTATAGCCCATTATCTAACAAAAACCATATACGTCCAAACTTCAAACTTTGTAGAAAATCAGGAAAATTTTTATAACAACAACAAACATTTTATTTGGAATTTCTAAGTATGCAGATTTTTAGCCTATTAAATTCCAAATTAAGGAATTGCAAATTTCAATTGGTTAAGAATTCGTTTTGATTTTTCATTTTTTTTTTCTGAGGGGTGCACCCATAATAATAACACCATCCCCCCAAAAAAGTTATCAAAAATCAACGCGAATTCATAGCCAAATTAGACTTTTACTTTCTTAGCTATAATTTAATCTATATATATAAAACAAAGTCGTGTTAGTTACACCATTTATAACTCAAGATCTGTCGCTTTCTGGCAGTGTTTGTGTCAGGGAGCGGTTCTACTGAGTACGAAAACGCGTCTGTGAGAGCGTTCCATTTAATTCCAAGGGTTTTCGTTGAGCTTGCCGCTTGGAATTGGAGAAAATCTGTGGCTAACAAATCAGGCTGAGGAATATCCTTCAGCAGTGATTTGTGATTTGCCGTGATCTTTTTCAAGGGGAATCCTGCTGATTTTAGATATCGATTCGCTGGCTGAGTTCAGATCGTGCCCGCCTGAGAGAATGTCGTCAACAATAATGTGTCTTGGGCCAATTGATGGAGTGTTCTTAAGGCCAAATAGGGAGCACAGTTAACGCCAAATGTAACTGGCTTTAGTTTAAAGTCTTCTATCGGACTTTCGGGGGATCTGCGGAATAGGATTCACTGGAAATCCTGGTCTTCCTTGTGGACGTATATCTGGTGATACATTTTTTCAATGTCGCTTATGTTATTTTGGCAGTTAGGGCTCGATATGTCTATACATAAATGTATATATCCGAAGATACCAAGCTTTTCAGGCAATCAGCGCTCCATTAACCTCAAATTTTTACGAAAGTTTACTGAATTTTTTTAAACATTGAACATAGTTTGAAATTTGAATTTGCTTGAGGTCTGTTAAAGAAAGAACAGTATTTAAAAAAAAAATAACCAAAATTAAATCACAAAAAAAATTACATTTTAAATCTTGTAAAACTATGAAGCGGAAATAATTTTTTCGACCACTGTATGTAAACAAGTAATTTTTAGCAAAAAAAAAACGACTTAAAAAAAATATATATATATATATCATGATCCAATGATCCGATCTAAACCAGATTAGTATGGGACCACCTCGGAGACACTACCTTTCCGATGCAAAAATAATTATCGAAATCAGTTGACGTGGTCCAAAGTTATGCGGTAACATACATAAAAAAATTAAATTATTCTGACGAACTGATAACCTCCTGCTTTTTTGGAAGTCGGTTAAGAAATGACAGGAAAATATATCCACAATTCAACGCTTGAAGGAAAGCTTTCGACTCACATATAGACAGGGTGAAGTCCCCCGCTGAGCTTTTTGAACGAGAACATACGTATTTACGTATAATTCTATTCATATATATGGTTGCCGGGTACACCGGAAAATTAATGGTAATTGAAAAAGGATACGGTGGATGTACTTAGCAATAGCCACTTTCAAGCAGTTTGTTAAAGAACACACCATTCTAGTAGCCAAGGAACGCTGGAACAACTTTCGTCTAGCGAAACTTTCAGGATTACCTGGTATTTATATAAAAGGATACGCTTACGGTCCACTTACTTATGTGGAATCAGAACCAGTATTGACCTATTTGACATGTAGGACCGACTCAAAAAATTACCAAATT
>NW_023477133.1:0-2866 GCF_013731165.1 Rhagoletis pomonella
TTGTACTACAATTCGGTCATCGTTAGCATTTATTTAACAATCCAGCGTTACGAGCCCGAGTATATTTGGGTAATCCCTCAAGGTTTCGAGGATAATCGTAACAATTGGTGTCAGAAGTGGGATTGTTAAATAAATCCCGAAGGATAAACTGCTGAAAATGGCGAAAATTCAGGACTTAAAGATTGAGGAACTGAAACAGGAGTTGGAAAAGCGTAATTTGGCCACCTCCGGAAGAAAAGTGGAATTATTATCCCGTTTGCGGGGGGCTATGGAAGCTGAAGGCATCGACGTGGACAAATACGACTTCCAGGGTAAATCCGACGATGCATCAGCAAAGGACGAACAGAAGGATGAGGCTGCTTGTTCGTCGAAGGATGTGCAGCGGACATCCGGGAAGGTTGAAGAACAGCCAAAGTCTCCAAGTTCATCAACAGCTATGGACATGAACACGCTATTGGCTGCCATGTCACAGATGTCATCTCAGATGCAAACACAGTTGTCAGATATTTCGTGGCAGCTACAGGCACAGAAGACACACGTATCACAGTTGCTGGATGTCCAGGATGCAAAGATTACACAACTGCAGGAGAATTTGGCTAGAGATAACGAACAAATCAAGGATAGACAGGATAAAGTCGAGGCTAAGGTAGAAGAGTTGGAAGGTCGCCTCCGAGATATGCAGTTGAATCGCCCACCTTCTTCGACCAGCGCGCCCAAGGTAAAGACTCCATCCTTTGACGGCACGATTCCTTTCCAAGTCTTTAAGCTCCAGTTTGAGAAGACAGCTACAGCAAATCACTGGAGCATGGAGGATAAATCCGCGGCACTGTTCGTTGCATTAAAAGGACCTACAGCGGAAATCTTGCAAACTATTCCTGATTGTGAAAGGAACAGTTACGATGCGTTAATGGGTGCAGTGGAAAGACGTTATGGTAGCGAGCACAGGAGACAGATTTACCAGATGGAGCTGGAAAATCGCTGCCAGAAATCCAACGAGACTCTACAGGAATTCGCCTCCGAGGTTGAAAGGTTGGCTCATTTGGCAATTGGAGATGCATCTGGTGAGCACCTCGAAAGAGTAAAAATCCAGAGGTTCATCAACGGAATGCGGGACGTGTATACCAAGCGCGAGACGTATGCAAATCCAAAGCCAACATTTGCTGAAACGGTCTCGTATGCTCAGACACGTGAAACGGCAGCGCTCCTAAGTAGACCAGCCTACAAAGCCCATCGAGTAGAAGTGGAAACGCCTGACGTGATGAACGAGATCCTGAAAACACTCAAGTCGATGGCAGGGAAGAATACTCCTGGTGCAACCGAGAGGAAGGATGGTGCTAGAAAATGTTTTAGTTGCGGAAAACCAGGCCACTTCGCACGCGATTGCAGCGCAAGTTCCAGTGGGCTCAACCATTCAGCAACACGCAAACGCAGGGCTGAGGGAGACGAATCCAACTCAAATCAGTCGTTAAACTAAAACGTGCCAGCAGGAAGGGCCGCGTGCTGGCTCCAGAAGTTGAAGGGCCCATAATCTCCGTCTCACAAATTGGCCGGAATGCGAGCGACCTCACTATTGGTGGATGTGTGAATGGGCAGGAGCGAGTGCTGACAGTGGATACTGGAGCGTCACATTCCATTATTCGACCTGATGTGACTACTTTTTATGTGAAGCCACTACCTGGAGCAAAGCTGCAGACTGCAACTGGTGAGCGAACCCAAGTGTTAGGAGAAGTACTATGCGAGGTAACAATCGACGGGTTGGCCTCGTACACGAAGTTTATTGTCGCAGACATCGTGGATGAAGTCATCATCGGCGTGGATTTCCTACTTGGGCAAGGCATGAAGATTGACCTCCAGGGAATGATCCTAACCTATGGCGACAGGAAAGTGCCACTTAGGGTTGGTTACGACAACCAGTGCTTCAGCGGACGGTTGGTCTTAAAGGAAGTGCCGAAGATTCCACCAGAAAAGGAAGTGGTTAGTTGGGAAGAGGTTGACAGTGATGGAGACGAAATGGTTTCGTCAGGAGAAGGAAGTGGTTCACCGATACAGGAAAAGCGTGACGGTTCCGCCAGCTCAGTGAACAAGAGGTCGCAACAAGGAAGTGGTCATGGCGAGCCAGGCAGTGTTTCCGGCAGGAGGAAAGCCACTGAACCACGTTGCAATGGTGATACGCCGGTGGCCGGAAATGGAAGCGGCTGTGGTAGCAGTAGGCGCGGTTTGAAGTGTCCTGAAAAAGGTGGTCGGCAAAAGCGAGCAGTTAAGCCGGAAGCCAAGGGTGAGATTATACATGTCCGGTCAATGAAGTTAGCATCGGCGGAAGAGCGAGATACGAAACGACGGCGGAAGCTTCAGCGTAAGGATCCGGATGTAGCAAGATGTGCTAAAGGCAGTGCAGCACGAAGGCGGGAGTCTGGGTGTCATGGACAGAGGATGCGGCATAGATCTGACGAAAAGGGTGCCCACGAAAAGAGACATGGTCTGGTCACCACCAGTGGCCGGCAGAAGCACGACCATGTGAGATGGTGCACTCCCGGTGATAAGCCGGAAGCAATGTCCAGTAACGCATTGCGGTTGTACATATCACAGAAGAAGAAAAGCTTCACCTTTAAGCAAAGACGTGACTGGAAAGATTCGAAGATTGACAAGCGGCTGAAGGACGCAGTGCATCGAATCCAGACAATGGGGAGACCGAGGACCAAGATGAAAGTGGCCCACTTGGAAAGACTTGCAGCGGTTGGAGCGGCAAGTGTGTCTGATCGGGACGATCAGACTTAGGTGGAGGGCAGTGTGGCGAATACTGCGGCAACACAAAGCGAACAACGAGAAATAGGCAGAATGTTCGAGGAATGACGTAGAATGTTCCACA
>NW_023477134.1:0-2866 GCF_013731165.1 Rhagoletis pomonella
AAAAAAACGAGCTGCTATGCTATATGGACACGGACAACAACCTATGAGGCGCGCCTTGGCGTGTTCGTGAGAAAAAATGTGCTTTGAACTCACCGAAATCGCTTTGGTGGTTAAGGCGTTCAACAAGGATGGTCAACAAAAGACTTAAGCAAAGAGCTTTCAAAAAACAATTATTGTTCTTACAAATAATGGTAATGTTAATGTCAATGGCAATTGTGATTTTAATGGATATGGTAATACTAATGGCAATGGTAATGGGAGTGCAATGGGGTATAGTCATTGCGCTGGGTATGCAGTTACAGTTGCATGGCTATACTCAATCCCGACTCTTGCGTCCTCGTTCGCGCACTCTGGGCAACGTGAGCAACCCATATGCGAGATGCGGTAACCAATCCGAGTGGAGCCTTGGGTCACGGCAGAAAGAGAGGGAGCTTCGGTGGGGCCACTCTGACTTATTCGGTTTAAGGGCTCACTGAAGTCTGCAGCGTCTGTTCACCAGTAGGTGCGGCTGCAAGCGGGTGTCTGCTTGGAGCAAGCGGCTCGCTATATAAACGTGTATTTGGTTGCGAAACCACCCCCGTCCCAGCAATGGGTTGTGCGCTGGGCTTGGGACCCGCCACGTAAAAACCACTTCCAGTGAAGAAGCAAGGCAAAGCCTCGGATGGGACCCCCCCTTATGACGACGACCACGGCAAATGTTTAAAGGACTACGATTTGAGGGCATGCACCTGGAATGTCCGGACCCTTAATGGGGAAGGTGCCTCTGCCCGGCTGGTTGATGTCCTCGTAAGGACAAAAGCTGACATCACCGCCATCCAAGAAATGCGTTGGACGGGGCAAGGCAAAGAATGTCTGGGGCCTTGCGACGTCTACTACAGCTGCCATGTAAAGGAGCGCAAATTCGGAGTTGGATTTGTGGTGGGAGAGAGACTCCGTCGCCGAGTACTGTCGTTCACCCCGGTGGACGAGCGTCTAGCCACAATCCGCATCAAAGCGAGATTCTTCAACATCTCGCTCATCTGCGCCCATGCCCCGACGGAAGAGAAGGATGAGGCATCCAAGGATCTCTTCTATGAGCGCTTGGAGCGCACGTACGAGCGCTGCCCCCGTCATGATATCAAAATCGTGCTTGGCGACTTCAATGCCAGGGTGGGCAAAGAAGGGATCTTTGGAA
The DNA here is from genome assembly GCF_013731165.1 of Rhagoletis pomonella. Lineage (NCBI taxonomy): Eukaryota > Metazoa > Arthropoda > Insecta > Diptera > Tephritidae > Rhagoletis > Rhagoletis pomonella. The sequence goes on from NW_023477134.1 coordinate 1,175, forward strand.
CCACCGTCGGAAAATTCAGCCTCCACGACGAAACGTCCGACAACGGATTGAGGCTGATCGACTTCGCCGGGGCCCGAAACATGGTAGTATGCAGTACTAGGTTCAAGCATAAAAAGATCCATCAAGCTACCTGGCTGTCTCCGGATCGAAAAACGAGAAACCAAATCGATCATGTTGTGATAGACGGAAGGCACGCTTCCAGTGTTTTAGACGTACGCACACTCCGAGGCCCAAACATCGACTCGGACCACTATCTTGTTGCAGCCAAGATACGCACCCGCCTATGTGCAGCAAAAAATGTGCGCCCAAATATGCAAGGAAAGCTTAACGTCGAAAAGCTGCAATCACAACAGACACCTAGCGCTTTCGCTACTCGACTCTCACACCTGCTCTCAGAGAGCACTCTTCAACAAACCGACATATGCGAGCAGTGGAACCACATTTCCCGCTCATTAAGTACCGCCGCCGAAGAAGTAGTCGGATTTCAGCGAGCCCGAAAGAACAACTGGTACGATGAGGAGTGTCAGGAAGCTGCAGAGAAAAAAGATGCCGCCTACAGGGCCACGCTGCGATCGGGCGCAACGCGCGCTATGTGGGACCGCTATAGGGATCTGAAGAGGGAAGCGAGACGTATTTGCCGCAACAAGAAGAGAGAGGCAGAAATACGTGAGTGCGAAGAGCTTGAAATGCTGGCCGACAGGAGGAATGCCCGAAAATTTTACCAGAGAGTTAGGCGACTTACGGAAGGTTTAAAGACTGGGGCGCACTCCTGTAAGAACAATAATGGCGACCTAGTAACTGATGTCCAGAGCGTACTTAAATTATGGAGGGAACACTTTTCCGCCCTACTAAATGGCAGCAGCACAGAAAGTTGTGGAGAAGAAGAACCCGAGCCCGCAGTCGATGATGACGGAGTCGACGTTCCACCGCCTGACTATGACGAGGTACGTATAGCAATAACGCGGCTGAAAAACAACAAAGCCGCTGGAGCTGACAGCCTGCCAGCTGAGCTATTCAAGTACGGCGGCGAGGAGTTGATAAGGTGCATGCATCAACTCTTGTGCAGAATATGGTCAGATGAACGCATGCCCGACGACTGGAATTTAAGTGTGCTCTGCCCAATCCACAAGAAAGGTGACCCCGCCATTCGCGCCAACTACCGCGGGATCAGCCTTCTAAGCATAGGTTACAAGGTCTTATCGAGCGTATTGTGCGAAAGACTGAAGCCCACCGTCAATGAACTGATTGGGCCTTATCAGTGTGGCTTTGGACCTGGCAAATCCACCATAGACCAGGTATTCACAATACGCCAAATCTTGGAAAAGACCCGCGAGAAAAGGATCGACACTCACCACCTATTTGTCGACTTTAAAGCCGCTTTTGACAGCACTAAAAGGAGTTGCCTATACGCCGCTATGTCTGAATTTGGCATCCCCTCAAAACTCATACGGCTGTGTAAAATGACGTTGAGCAATACCACCAGCTCCGTCAGAATTGGAAAAGACCTCTCCGAGCCGTTCGCCACAAAACGGGGTTTCAGACAGGGCGACTCCCTTTCATGTGACTTCTTTAATCTGATGTTGGAGAAGATAATAAGAGCTGCAGAACTGAACCGCTCAGGAACAATTTACTACAAGAGCGTGCAATTGCTGGCTTATGCCGATGACATCGACATCATCGGTAACAAAAACC
>NW_023477135.1:0-2866 GCF_013731165.1 Rhagoletis pomonella
AAAAAAAAAAACGGCATTCATAATATGCCAATTTTAATGGAATAAATAAAAAGTATATATAAAATGTGTTATCTTTTATTATTTTATTTAATAGCATGGGTTTTAACTTTCGAAAGAGAGAATAAAAACTAATTTTTTCACTTTTTGAAGTACATAATATGTTTTTTGCTAATGCATAAAATCATTTTTTAATTTTTTGCCACTGCCATCAGATCTGCACGAATATAGGGGTTTATTTTTTTTTAAGAGTTGCCACGACTTAAAAAATTAAATTCAAATTATTTATTAAGTGAAATGAACTATTAAAAAATGGGTACCATTATAAATGGGCATGAAAAGGGTTTATTTCTTAACTACATGTACATAGAAGGGTTGCTACCTATATAAAAAATCAAATTCCATTTGAATTAAGGAGATTAGGTAATTCAAATAGATACGTATCACCACATGTGAGTCAGTGGAACGAGGTTTAAGAAGGTTTTAGCTTCCAAATATTTCGAAAGGGGTTGCCAGCTGTTTGTAAAGTCAAATTTAATTAAACTAAAAAAAAATTTTGTGTCAAACGAAGTATTAACGACATCGAATTTGTTATTTTATTACAAATACATACATCGCCAATGAGTGATTTGTTCTGATTACACTCCTTTTAAATGAGTGGACTCTTAAATTTACATTAAAGTTTCAGGAATGTTTTTACTCTTCACTTATTTCTTGCTAAATATATCGACTTTTTACTTTGGTCTAATACCCATGTTGTTATTGATACATATTTCAGTTATCTAATTCCTCTAATTAAATTGTATTCGATTGATACACATATTGTTATATCTAATTCATTTAACTTACTAAACAATTAAAAAAAAAAATTTAATAGGTGGCAACCCTTTTCAAAAAATAAAACTTTCTTGCACATATACAGGTCAGGTCCTGTCATTTCCCACTTATGAAAATAGAAAGAACTATATACACATTGGGGTGGTCCAAAAACAGTAAAGTCGGAATTGTAATGCTCTCACCCCCTTGGGTTGTTCTATATCGAAAAAAGTATACCCCTATTTTTTATTTTGAAAAAAACAAAATATTTAGAGGTCGCTCAAAGCGTACAAAGTTTTCCATGTATTTTTATATAAGAAAAATAAAATTCTTCGTAAAAATGGTATAGAATTCTTAAAAATCAATATTTTTCGATCGGAAAAATCTGGTTATCTTCAGGAGACTTTCAATAAAAATACCCAATTGTTTATTTAACCATTTCTAATACTACCGATTTTTTATTGGTCGCTCCATTGCATTTTTCGGGGTTTTTGTATGTTTTTGGCGGACCTATAAATTGTAGTTGTGATGAAAAAATGGTTAAATAAACAATTGGGTATTATTATTGGGAATCTCCTACAGATAAACAGAATTTTCTGGTAGAAAATATTGATTTTTAACTATTCTATACCATTTCTACAAAAAGTTGTTTTTTCCCCATATAAAATACATGGAAAAATTTGGACGCTTTGAGCGACCTCTAAATATTTTTTTGATTTCAAAAAAAAATAAGGGTGTATTTTTTTCGGTATAGAACAATTCTGGGGGGTGAGACCGTAAAAATTCCGACTTTACTTTTTCACATGCATTTTTAAACCACCCTAAAGCAGGGATCACGCGATTTGTAAATTTGTACAAATTTGTACTTTTTCACAGTTACAGAGAGTTGTTGTTTGGAAAATTGAGCTGAAATCATTCTCGACAAACATTTCCAGACAACACAACTCTGTGGCTGCCAAATGTGCAAATAACGTTTTTGAATTTAGCGTACTCAATTTCACTAAGAAGCGAATTTTCATTTAAATCCGTTCATAATTCTATTTTCAGTATGTTCGACGATTTTTTTAAGTGAAGAAAAATGAAAAAAAAAATTAAAGGGGCTACTTCAAACTTGCACTTTATTTAACTTGCAATTTGTTTAATAAAGTTTGTTATACCGAAATTAAATGGGAAAGAAAACTGCAATTATTCCAAATCATTCTGAGATATTTGATTAAGAAGCTCGAAAGTTTCTTGGACTTGGATATATCCGAGAAAATAAACTATATTTTTATAAAAAAAAAAAATCACTAAAATAAAAAATAATAAAATAAATAGTCAAAACTTGTAAATGTCGTATAGTTATGGTAAGCACTATACATACAAATGTAGGTATATTTTTTTGTATAACTTGTGCAATATTCATTTTGCAGCAGTTTTAAAGCGAAACAATTTCTCAGGCCCTTAAAAAACGCATTAACCAAATGTGTGTCCTTTGAAACTTTTCCATTTATCCATTTTCTATATTTCCACTTTCAACTTTCAGCTTTTGCCATTCTGCCGCCGCCACGCGTGCATTGTACCGTAAACGCATTTCCTCTTTTGCCGCCTGTTCCGCCTCCAGCTATGCTCTGCTCGTTTGAAATTCTAAAAGAAGTAACCCAAAGAAATGCAAAAGCATGAATGCGGCTGAAAAGAAAGAAATGAAACAAAAGTAGCAATGCATAGAAAAAGAAGTTAAATTACGAACGGCAAGGAGGAGGAAAAGTTTGTCCTAAATTCCCACAAGCTGTTCATAAATACACATACATACACACACACACGTCACACACATTTCTAAATACATACATAAAAGCAACAAAGATGACGATAACAAGTGAGCGGAAATGTAGGAAAAAAATAAAATGCAGGATAAACAGTCAAAAACTGTGGCTAAGGAGGAGGAGGAGGGGGTGCAATGCTCTAAGCCATGGCTGCTCCAAAATAAACTGCTATTCATGCTATTGTTAATGGTAACTGAGTTGTTGTTGTTGTTGTTGTTCTTGTTGTTGCTGCTGCTGCTTGTTTTTTTTTT
>NW_023477136.1:0-2866 GCF_013731165.1 Rhagoletis pomonella
CGAATTCTCAACAAGCATACAGCGCAACAGGTATAAAAGGCTCAACAAGTGCGCAGTCAGGTCAGTCTTGCTAGGTCGTTTCGCTCCACCGGTTGCCGAGGGCCAGTTGCTGTTAGAAGTCACCCGCTGCCGCTTATCATCCGTCGTAGCGCTCCCACCGTTGCTCCGCTGTTGCCGAGAGCCACCCGCTGTGCCGCCGCCACTGCTCAAGCGTTGCTCCGCTGTTGCCGAGAATCACCCGCCGTGCTGCTAGCGCTCCCACCGTTGCTCCGCTGTTGCCGAGAGTCACCCGCTGTGCCGCCGCCGCTGCTCAACCGTTGCTCCGCTGTTGCCGAGAGTCACCCGCTGTGCCGCCGCCGCTGCTCAACCATTGCTTCGCTGTTGCCGAGAATCACCCGCCGTGCTCCTAGCGCTCTCACCGCTGCTCAAGCGTTGCTCCGCTGTTGCCGAGAATCACCCGCCGTGCTGCTAGCGCTCCCACCGCTGCTCAAGCGTTGCCTCGCTGTTGCCGAGAGCCACCCGCCGTGCCACTAGCGATCTCACCGTTGCTGCGCTACTCCTGAGAGGCAACCGCCGTGCTGCTAGCGCTCTCGCCATCATCCGCTCCGACCCGACCGCACGACCATAACGAACGTCACCTCTCTCTCGCTCTCCCTCTCTTTGGACATAAGGTTGCTAGCACTCTAGTCGTAGCACCGTGTGTGTGTGTGTGTTCGATGTAAATACACGCAAATAGTGTGTTTTATTTGGTGGGGGTTAGTGGGACCTTCGCCGGACTCTGGATCGGCTGAGTTCACCTCAGCCTTTGACAAAATCCACCTCATAAATGGCGCCCGAGCAGGGACCCAGCTCTGCAGGCGCATGTGCAAAAAATTTTTCAAGCACCAACACTGCGGAAGCGGGCTCACCGAACACACCACAACCAACAGATGACACACGCGCCAGCGAGAGCAAAACCAATACGCTGAACGTCGACTCCCTCAGCTGGATATACCTGTTAAAGAAGGAGGAGTTGATAGAAGAGTGCAAGCGACATCGAATTTTCGTAGAGGGATACACAGTCGCCGACCTGCGCAACGCACTTAGCGCATATGTAAAGGCAAAGCGCAACCGCAAATCAACGGAAAATTTACTGAGAGACCTGGAAGAGGAGATTAATACTGAAGAGAGAAGGCCCGTGAAGCTGTCACTCGGCCACTTCCCTTCCATCCAGACCGACAACACAAGCCCACAACCAGAAGAGACTGGGCATATAACGCCAGGAAGCAACGAGATGAGCGACGCCGAATTAATGAACACCGTCCGTCGCTGGGGCGTGCACTATTCGGGAGGCGACGCACTGCACGATTTCCTCGAGAGAATCGAAGAACTAGCTGAGTGCTACCGCATTCCACCGGACAACCTCCTCCCAACCCTACCTGAAGTGTTAAGCGGGAAGGCCCTTCAATGGTATCGCGTGCGAAAACCGCATATCCGCTCATGGGCTGCATTCCTTGCCGAAGTGAAGAGTTTCTTCCTGCCAAGGCGGTATATGAGCCAGCTGGAAGATGCCATCCGACAACGAAAGCAACAGAGCAGAAAGAAAGCGAAAGATTACATCCTGGCACTACAAACCCTGATACGCCAACACCCGACTATGTACAAGGAGGACCACCTGGAGCGCATCTACGATGGCCTACGCGTGGAGTACCGCCTCTTTGTTAAGCGGGGTGAGTTCAGGATAATTGAAGAGCTGATGGAGCTCACCGATGAATTTGAACTCCTGAAGAGCGAAGAAGCCAGACAAAATAGACAGACGGCACACAGCCTACTTCCCCTGGACGAAGGTTACAGTAGAGAGAAATCCTGCTGGCGATGCAAAGCACACGGACACCGCCGCTTCCAATGCCGAGGAGTTAAGAAACTATTCTGCTCCAGATGTGGCCAGGACAACATTCTCTCCAGAGACTGCTTATGCGACACCGCCAGCTCATCCTATGCTAATCCGCCCGCCAGAACGCGCAACTCAGCAACGGCACCGCTCCCCGCCGCTTCCGCTTATACGACTGTACAGCGCGGAAGAAGATTGGATGGCCGATTCTACGCCAACGTAGTGATCGAGGGCATGAGTGTGCGAGCACTGGTGGACACCGGCGCCACGGTCACGTATGTCGACAAAACCGTACGCAAGCAATTGGAGAAGAGTATGATCCGACCACAGCTCAGCCATCGCAACGTGCAACTCGCTGACCAAACGTGCATCGCAAGTTCGTATACGTACTCCGTTAATATCAAGTACAGCGGACGAGCAACGACGACGCTGGTCTCAGTGATCCCAAATCTCGCTGAACGCATAATTTTGGGAATGGACTTTCTCAGGAAAAGAGGGATCGTCATCATGCTGGATGGCCAACAACTAGCCGCAGCCAACTTGCGGAAATCAGACACACCCGCCAAGTTGTGCGCGACAACTGAGAGAGAACACTTACGGGAAGAGCAGAAGCGAACCGAATTTTTGAGAAATCACCGAAAGCTCTCTGGCAGAATCATCAGGCCTAGCACCACCGCCGGCCGTATGAACACACCCAAGTGCAACCAGCCAGCGAAGCAATGGACCGGCCCCCGCAACACGACCGTAACGACCACCATTCAAAGCCACGCTGTGGTCTCCGAACAAGCCGCGTGTTCATCAGGCAGAATTACTAATCACCATCGAAAACTCACCAGAGGAGATGACGCAACCACCCGCAGCCAGCTGCCAACAAATAACAGATGCCAGCGAAGAGCCCGAAAACGAAGACATAGCGCCAAACACCGACCAAGTGAGCCGCCCAGGCACACACCCCGCCGTCCTCAACCGAGAGACCTTATTTAGCTTTTTTTTTTT
>NW_023477137.1:0-2865 GCF_013731165.1 Rhagoletis pomonella
AAATTGCACAGAATATAAAATTATCCTCATGAAACACACTGCGCAAAGTTGCCTAATTGCCCAAATATGAAACTTGCGCGAATCGATGAGTACCCTTAATATTATTATGCAATTTTTGGAAAATGGGCGTGACCCCGCCCACTTATGATGAAATGCTGTAACTCAGTAGCCGCTTCAGCAATCCCCACCAAACTCGGTTTGGGCAGCTAACTAAGAACTAAGAAATCTGTTCAAAATCTTTGAAATCGGGCAATAACCACGCCCACCTCCCATATAACGGTAATTTACAGAAACACGAAAACTGCGATAAATCAGTAATTATTGAAGCCAATCCACTCAAAATCGACGATTTCAATAATCACTTAGCACAAAATTTTATTATTATAAATTTTTGGACAATGGGCGTGGCGCCGCCCCCTTATGACCACAAATGTGTATCCCGGTAACCGGTTCATCAAATCCAACCAAAATTCGTGCAGCTTATAACATTGGTACGGAAAAGCAATTTGTTGAAAATTATTCAAATCGGACTAAAATTACACCCCCTTCCCGTATAACGGTAAATTTCAAAAATGCGAAAACTCCGATATTTACAAAAACTGAGGACACTAATTTACTCCTAGTTAATACTTACAAGAGTAACAATAATAAGACTGATATAGACTTGTAGGAATTGGGCGTGGCACCGCCCACTTTATGACTACAAAGGTATATCCCGGTAACCGCTTTATTGATTTCTACCAAACTTGGTTCAATGATTTCATTAAGTCAGCATATTATTGAATACGGAATAAACACCCCTGCTTATCATGCAAAGGTCGTTGAGAGAAAGTTGAAACGATGATATTGGATACCTGCGGTTTCGACCGAAATTATACTCTTTACTTGTTTTATATATTTATTGGTTTCCCTTCACAGAGTTAATTTTTTCTTGAATCGCTATTTTAAATTATTATCTTTTTTTAAATAGGTGGTCCCCAATAGCCACTGAATCCACAATACCCTTCGTTCCCCCAATTGCAAGGAAAAACAATGTTGTGTCCATTAGGCTACCTCAATAAACAAGTTTTACAGAGATATTTCTATATTTTTTACCATTATTATCGCACACTAAATAAAAGCAAATTTGTACACATATTTCCCTCCAACATGGGGGTGGGTCCTTACCTGCATATACATCAAATATGCACTTCAAATTTAAAAAATTTCCACATGAAGAAGTTAAACATATGTATACAACTTTTATCGATTGTCGAACGATTTGAGGGCAAATCGGACACAAAATATTTGTATCACCATTTACAATTGTGCTCTTGCTGTTCTTCGCAATGCAATCAGAGAAAAATTTAAAATAATTGCAAGGACTTGAGAGCACATCTCGCTGCTTAATAACTATAACAAGAGGCGCACGTATGTATTTGATTTAAAAAGTCTTCCAATGACTTTTGTTTGTGAAATTTTGAGTCGCATTCTCAATTGAATCATTCACATAGTATTTCTGCAGAGTATGTGAACTAACAACCAACTTCTCATCGTAAATACTAGCACATAGAGATAATTTAGTTCAGCCAGCGCTGGCAGAACTCGTTTAGGCGCCACCTCGCTCGCGGTAACGCCGGAATATTTAGGGCCAATTTCAAGTTTAATTGTGGATTGTTGTTTAAATGCCATTTAGCTTTCGGTGGGTTTCAGGTCAACTTTGTTTAAATTTGCCAAACAATTGGCAGCACTGCTGCTTGTTCCTTGAAATTGTAGTTGCATTTGCTTGTTTGTTTACATTTTGTGCTGAACAGCTGATTGTTTTTTGGTGGGATTTGGTGGGATTGATTAAACAACCCACTAATCAATTTTGGTTGTTTGGTACAAACAAAGGGTTGCATCATGATTCAAAAACTTATACTATGTTCCCGTTGAAAAATTAACTCGAGTTTAACGTTTTGAGTTTATGAACAACTGTCAGGTATTCTCATTGGGGTGTTTAATAAACTCAGAGTTTAATTTGACATTTGTTTGTTTACTTCTTCTTATTCACATGTAGCCTGTTCCCGTACTCCAGGGTTTAGACAGAATCAGTCCGAAGTAGCCCTGAAATGGAATACCAACCATTTAGAAAAAAAAAGCCAAATAAAAGAGGTTAAAGTTAAACTTTTCTATTTTTTATATTTATAATATCTCGGAAACTAGTTGACCGATCACAAAAGTATTGTTCCTAATTTAAAGTTAATTTAAATACTTTTTACGCGACGTATACAGCATAATTCTATTTAAAACAAATTTTAAATAAACGCAATTTAAAAGAAATGTTTATATAATTTTGGGTTATTAGGTATTTCTGGCTTAAAAATATAAAAAGGAAAAAATTATGCACATCACGTGAAATACTCCTAATTACCTTTATTTTGACGTCATTAGTTTTTTAATAGGTTATGTTGTTAAGAAGATATTAATATTTAAAAAAATAAAAAAATTAACTTTAACTATTGATATCTTCTTAATTTTTTATTTCAGCCAGATGATTTTGGTAGGGTTTAAATCAGCATAAAAAGTTCTATGGAGCCACGTTTTTGGTTTTTTCATAGCTAGATTTTTTATATTCTAGACTTATGTGCACGGAACGACCTCGGACTACAGTAAAAACCGCTTAAGTACCTCACTTAAAATGTCAGCTTTTTGAGGTACTTAGGCGGGTTGGGTACTTAAAAGAACCCGCTTAAGTACCTCGATGCGGGTACTTAAGCGAACATAATTACACAGGCCTGCAAAAAAATGGGTTCGGAATGTTCTATAAAAGTGTAGTGTCATTTCCGAAGTAATTTTTTGCGTAGAATCCGAATCCGGGGTTTAAATTGCTCTATCACGTCAGGA
>NW_023477138.1:0-2865 GCF_013731165.1 Rhagoletis pomonella
GAACAGCCCTACTGTAATTACTGAGTTGTCTCCCATGTTTAACCATTACTTTCTTTGTTGTTAACATATATGCGATGTTACTTCTAGTCTTTTGTTCAGGGTATTCTCTAAATACTTCGGCTCTCTCGATAGCTCAATTTCCGAAATTCCCGATGATGGTTATGCTTAACTGACTTTTCTTCTTTCATTTGGTGAAGGGGCGATGGTTTAGTGAGTTTATTAACATAACCTTTTCAGACCACTATTTCTCAGTCAGTTTCAAGTGTTCATCGCAGCCCACCATGTAAATGAGTATTAGGAATATCCTTTTTTGGCATGACCTTGGATTTCGCTTTATATGATGTGTTTGATACACAGCTGAAATGTCAAGGAACGCGCAAAGGTCTGTCTGCTTAACAGCAATGTCTTTTAAATTATCTGAGTTCGACATTGTATTGCAGTATAGTAGATTTCCTTGATTGATATGTATGCATGTTGGCCTTCAGTAAAAATGATCTCATTTTATGAGATTAAAATTGTACCAAACCTGAAAGATATGTACCTGTGTACCAAAAATGGTACATTTCGGCCAAAATGGCAACCGTGATTCGCCATACTAAATTTTGAGAGCATTTCCCGGAAATTTCGCCACTTATTCTTATTACTGTAAACGATTAATTCTTGTATATATATATTAGGCTGAACCTAGCGAATTTATGGCCTTAAAATGACCTATTTAATGAGAAGGAAATTCTCCCATTTGGAACATTTTTTATTTAAATTTTAAAAGGTTTGAATTTTTTTATGTAAATAACATGCAAATAAATGTTCATTAAAAATGTTATAACTTTTGAACCGTTAAATGAAGTTATAAAAAAGGGATAAACGTTTTTTCCAGGCATATTCTTGTAGGGCATTAAATTTTCTAACCTTCTACCCTGAAGTTGGCTGTCTTAAAGCTTAAACAGACGGCAGCGTTAAACCGGATTAACTCGGACTTAATCCGGATCAACTGCAGTTAATTCCCGAGTTGATCCGGATCAACGCTGCCGTCTGTTTATGCTTTTAGAGACGATTAAGAGTATTAAATATGTTAATGATATTGCAGAACGAGATATAGCGTTGATACAAAATTATAATCGAACTTTGACGAAAGACGAAGCAATTTCTTTTGGAAGTAATACAATTACAATTAAATAATTTAAAAAGAAAGAGTCAAAACTTGTTAATATGTGGCATTCTTATGATTATGCAGCGCAGTGTATTATTAACTTGTTTGACTTGTATTTAGATAAACTTTGAATTGTTAATTTATTTGTTATTTATATGTTAAAATAAATATCAAATTTTTTGTCGAGAATTTGTCCTCGTGGAATGTTAAAAAATTCTGGTCACCTAACCATATGTGTATCAATAGTATCCATGGGCGTAGCCAGGTAGGGGCAGGGGGGGGGTGGGGGAATCCCCCCCCCCCCCCCCCCCCCCCCTTCCTAATTTTCAAATTTTCCTTATGTATATATAAAAAAGTACCCTGAAATACCAGCTTAATAGGGTCGAGCCCCCCCCTAAATTTCATTCTGGCTACGCCGATGATAGTATCGTCACCCTAGTATCGAATACCGATTTACTCAGTATCGAAACAAAAGTATCGATACCAAGATTATATCAGAAGTATCGCAACATCCCTGCCTTGGACTTGTTCATGCTATAAAAGTCAGTACTTTTCACTACACTTTTAGTCAAAGCAAAATTATTAATGTAAGTAACGAAAATACTTTAAAACGCCAGAGGGCTTGTTTTTAACAATATTTTGGTATATAAATAAAATTTAGTTCATAAAAAATAAAAATGTTATTCATTTTAACATGAGTGTACGCATTAAGATGAAATATAAATTACCCTTATAATATCATTGTATACAGGAGCCAATGAATTATTTAATATTTATACATTTTTGAATAACAATAATGAGATAATTTTTACATTCACTGTTTAAATAGTAAAAGAATTATTTACATTTCATTTTAAAATAACTTATCAGGCGTCGCGAAGGAAACCGGGTATTTGCTGGTTTTTAATTTAATTTTACAAATGTTTTAACATCTTGAAATAGGTGATTTTTAGAGATTGAATATATGTATGAGCGGTAATTTAATTTAGGCAACAGAATTATGAAAAGTCAAAAATGAGATATCATTTATACACTTGACCTCACAGGTATTTATTATATTGTCATCGAACATACATATATAGCATACTTTATTTCTGTATGTATCGTCATTTCTCAACAAAAGAAATGGTATCATTAAATACTTATTTGAATAGAAACAAGTAGCTAAACATAAATTATATATGGATATGTGTGTGTACATGAAACCCCATGCCACCTTAGGTCAGGTCTAAATCTATATTGTAGTCTTAGCAAAAATCCATTAGTCATTTACTAATAAAAAGATGTATATTGATTTTGGATGAAGATGTTTCTTGTTGTTTTTGTTTCAGGCAAGCCGCCACATTGGAAACAGCGCCATCCAAATTAATGAAAACCAAATTGAAGTTCTTACTCATACACAAATATTTCTTATGTTTTGTGTGGTACAGTATTTTGTGATAAGTGAATAACTAACTAGTGCGATCATTTGACTTCCATTGAGTATATAAAATGCAAGAAGTGTGTAGCACATTGGATCCCCAAAAGGGCGCACAAATCAAATCAGAATCGCCGCTAAATGCACTGCAGGTGCCAACAGGGCAAACGATAGTGCCGGTGGTGCCTGTAGCACCAGTGGTGTCAGTATCAGCGCCAGCGCAAATGCCTCATGTGCCACAGCCGCCACCTCCACCACCCACGGCTATGCTTGTCAGCAAAATGGGACCGACAAACTG
>NW_023477139.1:0-140 GCF_013731165.1 Rhagoletis pomonella
AGCGTTATGTTCGTGATGAAGCTCTTGAAATTCTCTAATTGTGAAACATTTCATAAAACAGTTAATCTCACAACGAAATAAATTTGAAGAACATTTTTTTTATTTTTTTTTTTTTTTTTATGTATGTTACCGCATAACTT
>NW_023477139.1:240-2865 GCF_013731165.1 Rhagoletis pomonella
TCCGATCAGTGGATCATGGGATATATATATATATTTTTTTTTATATGGGTGTTGAAGTCGGTTTTTTTTTTCTAAAAATTACTTGTTATATATATAGAATATCTAAAATTAAATCTATTTTTAAATAAAAAGGGTAGCTCGTTCAATGCAATCTTATAAAAATTGTCGACGTTAGGCGACTTTTCTTAAATACGGTCTTGAATTTATATTAGGGTTCTTCCCTTAACCTCGTAAAAGCCTCGTAAATCTCGTAAAGCTCGTAAATTTACGAGCCTCGTAATAGAACTGTCAAAATTTGTATGAAGCTCTATTTACGAGCCCTTCGTAAATTTACGAGGCAAATTTGATGCGCAAACGACCCCGTAAACCTCAGTGTTGCCGAGGGGCCAAAATTTTTATACTAAATGATAAAATAATGAAAATAATAATAATAATAATACGCGAATAAATGAATGAATGTCATCCACTAACTGTATTGAATAAGGTTTTCTGCTAATTTTCGAAATTTTTAATAGTATTTTAGCCAAGAGTGATAGCGACAAGATGGCGGGATGTTATGGAAAATACTACGAAGCAAAAATTGCTTCACAAAACCCTGGTTGATCTGTCAAACACCTATTTACACCTTTTCGCAAAGGTGGCGTTCCCATAAAAGCCTCCAAAACTTGCGAGTTTTATACGGTTTAAGACTTAACGAGTTTAAGGGAATCCTCTAATTCTTTATGTACCGGACTTTCAGATTTTTTAAGCAGTGTGGCTAAGGAATTCATCACTATTTATTCAAAATTGATATATACATACAATCTCTCTTAAGCAAAGAAGTGGTTTTTCAGAAGATTTTAGGATTACACTAAAATTTAATGGGCTACAAAACCGCATACTCAAAAAAATTCTAAAAAAATTGAAAAAATTTTTAAATTTGTAATGTACTCATTTTACTCAACTTCGGTGTATAAAAAAATTCATAACTCAAATTATTGTAGAATGCACCCCGTAATAATATACTTAAATATTGTGAAATACTTAGAGCTACCACTGTGATTTTAATAAATTTTTTTCAGTTGGCATATATTCAAAAACTAATTTTCTTATCAAAATATTTGTATGTGAAAAATTTTTAAAGAAAAAAATTTAAAAAATATTTCTTTTCCTAGAGAATTTTGATGTGTGCAGGTGTGATTTTCTTCAAATTTTTTCCTCGCTCCGTTCTCGAGATATTTGGAAAATATTAAATCGATTTGTTTTTGTGTTTGTGCTGTTAAGTTTTTAAAAATGTAATGATCAAGCTCAAATTTCATATATATTTATTATTAATTTTTATGCATCAACCCTGCCCTGTTTATGCATTTGAAACGAATCAAACACATGAAGTGTGAACCCCGTTCATTTTGGTATGGAACGCCCGATATGTAGTTAAATTAGACTTAAGTGCCCCTTAATTTCATCAAGTAGAAAAATTGCACTCATAAAGAGCAAAAAATTAGAAAATATTTTTGGTCCTGCTTAACAACTACTGCACTTTTACTCTCATAAGTGTTCAGCAGATTCTTATGCGAAAAAAAAAATATTGTACATATTTTTAGGCTTGTTTTTTTTAATAAAAACTCGCTGCCTACTTATGAGTGCTTTATGTGGAATTTTGTGTTCATTTTTTCTATATAGTGTACATAGATAAGTCAGTACATCCATATTTTACTTATAATATTTCCACGCTTAATCCTATTTATAAATATGTGTATATGCAAATAGACATACATAATAAAGTATGATATCTAATATGTGGGAGATTTCGAGCATATGACCTACTTTTACGAATTTACTTAAGTCATGTTCTTTTCGGCGAAGTCATTGTGCATTCAAAAGACATCTTTCAAATGCATTTCAGCTCAGCAAACTTTCGTCACGTGTTTGGTTGCAAGTTAAAGAGATTAGGGATGCAAATTTTCAGAGCCAACATCGATACATCGATATTTCGATGTATCGTAAACACTAACATCGATGCCGAAAAAAAATCGCCCTAAAACTATCGATACATCGATATATTCCGATGTTTCTCTTTTTAATAAGTATGTTGCAGGTACTTCATGATTTGCAGGTTTTTACAGGAAGCGGTTAACGTACGCCACCTTCCATAAGGTTTATTAATGGCGAAAACCGCTTTACCTGTAAAACCTGAAATACAGTGATCGTCATGGAAATCGCCTATGTTCAACATTGCCAATTGCTTTTAGTAAGTGCAGGGCTGCCATCACCCATAATATACTTACCCAAAGGGCTCTGTCCCACGGTCAGTAATTATCACGATATTTGGATCGCGATCCATATTGATGGATTGATGGATCGCGCACGAATGCTACATGTTCAATATTTATCGCGTCAGTATTTGCAAGAAAATATTTTTATTTTGTACGTATAATTTACAGATAATGCATTCCACAATTATTTTAAGATTTGTTCAATTTGTTTTGAAAGATTTTAAGCCCCGAGAGTGAAGGCAGAGCCGATGTTTACATTATGAGAGTAAAAGATGTACTGAAGAAATGTATGGATCGCGTTTTGAAAGTGCTACACGTTCAATATTTATTGACGGTATTGCGATCCGCGATCCAGATTTTAAAATTTTTT
>NW_023477140.1:0-2864 GCF_013731165.1 Rhagoletis pomonella
ACGAACTAACGGGTGATTTTTTTGAGGTTAGGATTTTCATGCATTAGTATTTGACAGATCACGTGGGATTTCAGACATGGTGTCAAAGAGAAAGATGCTCAGTATAGAGCTGTCAAACTATCGATAGTCAAGTCCATCGATGTTTTACGATAGTCTTAAGGGTGACTATCGATACTATCGATAGTATCGACCCATTTCATATGTTTTTCTAAATCCATTTATTTTTCGTTATCTTGTTTTTATAAATTTGTTTATTTTAGCGGCTCACGGTTGCATTTTAGTATTGAGAAATATTGCTAGAAATTCATTCGCCGTGTAAACAGTCAAGGAGCGAAAGACACTTTACATACATACATGCAAGGTGCCACTGCTCATGCAACTGCTTTCTGAAATTTCTCAATCTGACAGTCTTTTGAAATATACTGCATCGCCCGGTCTGACACGCTCTTAAGACGGCAATGTAACCTCTGCTATTCCCCCGCTTAAATAAAAAATTGCGCTTTTAGAAATAATACGTTCATTCCTTATCTTTTTTGACTAAAATCTGAAAAGTGTCAAAATGTCAGAGCGTAAGCAAAATGCACTCACTAAAAGAGAATAACAGGAAAAAGTTAATGAACGCAAAATCCAAATTTTTAGTCCAAAGAATGGCAACAACAAAACTAACGTCAAACAAGAATAGAAATGTATGTACAAAACACATTCACTCAAGCACAAGCACAATATTGGCACTTGCTATATCAATTATTTTTTTGCTTCCTTCCAATTTCAATTAATTTTTTTACTTTTTACATTATTCTCACTTTTCGCGTATTATTTAATTTCCGTTAATTTAAATTCAGTTGAGTTTGACACTTTTCAAGATTTTGCCAGCAAAAATTCTTCTGACTAAATCTGACTACTTCGGACTGAAGAGAGTCATTCTCACTGAGTGTTGCTCTCTCATTTTTTGCTGTTATTTTAGAGTTAAGGAACGCTTTTTGGACTAAATCTGACTACTTCGGACTTTTTCTGGCTATTTCTGGGAGATAAGGAACGCAACTAATGCCATGAACCAACTAAACTGATCACCCAGCGCGGCAACCGCGTATTTAAAATTGCATTTGAGAAAAAAATAATAGTTGATAACGTCATTTTTAATCGGTTGTTTCTCTCACACACATGGTTTCATTCCGTGGCGAAAAAAATGACGTCACTGTGAAAAACATACTTTTCTCTCGCACAACGTCCTGGGTGATCTTTATTTTATTCGTTCGTTCATGAAATAATGCTGCAATGTTTTGTTGAACCAATACGTGCAAATGTCAAAAGCGCTAGGAAAGAGAATACGCTATCAATGAAACGATAGTGGCGATAGTACTAAAACTATCGATAGTTATTTCAAGTGACCAGACTATCGATACTATCGATAGTATCGTCGATAGTTTGACAGCTCTAGCTCAGTATGCTTTGAAATTTCATCATGAATAGACTTACTCATGATTCAATAATACAAGGTTCGATAAACTGACAGTTGTCTCTCTCGCACCGCTCCCTTAGCAGTGGCACCGTGTTGCTTCTTTGCAAATTTACATGGAAACAGTGTAGCTTTGGTGTGAAATAAAAGTATACGATTTTGTGCAATATGTTTATTTGTATATGCATATGAAGCATATTTAACTGATGAAAAGATAAGCATTGGATATTTACATCAATCTCATAGTAGTCTTATTTTAATTTTGAGTCATTTTGCAGTTTTTAAACAGCTAAATAGCATATAAATTACGTAATTCACGTAGATATATCAATATTACATTCATCATTTCGTTTGAAATGCCAGATTTCCTGCAAATACATTAGAATTTACAAAAGGAATTTCACTACTAATTGCCTACTTTGCGTACTTTTCTAGTACCATTTTTGCAACAAGGGATTGCATTCTTGCCCTTTCTCTGTCCTTCGTAAATGCAACCTTTTGTAAGGGAGTGTCAAACCGCAGCTGTCAATAATTATCTAACCTTGTATTATTGAATCATGGACTTACTAACGAGCTCAGTATATCCAGTAAACAAACTTAGCTATTTTTTTTTACCAAGTTTGGTCCCCATAAAGGACTAGTGTTGCAAGCAACGCTTTTTCGGCAATTAGGGTGTTGTGCAGCTATTTAATGTGGTGAAAATTATTTAAGCACTGGAGAGATTTATTCACATGGAATTGGAGATAGGGCTGATAGATTTATTTTAAATAAATTGTGAATCTGCGAAAATATCTTTTCAGCAGATGAATATACTTTTTAACCTTTTTCCCGAAAATTTACATACAGGCTCGAAAATATGCGAGTAACATTAGGTTTGTATAGTAACTTCTCCAGTAAAACATTGCAGCGAGAGCGTAAAAGCAAAATAGAGCGTAAAATTGAGAAGAAGAGAAAACTAGCAGAAGAGGTTATTGAACACAAAACTAGCAAAAACTTGCAAGTTGTTGCACTGCTTTGACAATCTGCTGTAAACATTTTACTATTTATAATTCAGTTTTAAACTCTTTGCTTTACACACAAGCACTTACACTGTCCAGCACATCATTAATATTATGATTTCCACTCATTTTACTTTTGTTTGTGCCAAGGCGAATCAATATAAGGTGATAGCAGGAGTACAAAAACAAAAATTTACATGTATTTTGTTTTCGCTTTGGCGGCATAAACTGTCAAAATCTGTAAGTGTGTGTAGAAATTCAAACAAAATTTTTCAATTTGATATCAGAAGCCGTGCGGCGAAACACATACACAAAATCAACTGAGCTAGTAACACCACTTTTTATATATTCTTTTGACATTTATTCTTCTTCTTCTGCTAGCTAATTTCTGCTAGTAAAAATTTCACTAG
>NW_023477141.1:0-735 GCF_013731165.1 Rhagoletis pomonella
TTTTCGTGCAAAGACTGTGTTTATACACAGAAACTTCAGTCGACGCGATTTTTCACATTCCCTTTTGGTGTTGTTCGTTTCATTTACACACGGCGATTTGTGTGTATGCAATTGTCTATTGTCAGCTGTGAACAGCGGTTCAATTTACACAGACGAACGAGAGCACAAAGCGTGTTGCCCGAGCACGAGCAACTCGGTGCCCCTCTCCTTTCCTCGTCACGCTCTCTCCTACAAACGTCTAATTGCGGCAACAAAAATCGCCGTGTGTAAATGAGCAAAAAAGAAGGATAGGCAGCTAAGCAAAACATTCTGTACACAATTTGGCTCATCAGAAGATGTACGACTAGCATTTACAATTGTACCAAATATGGGCATTTTTTCTCCGTTTGGGCCTTTGGGACTTTTCGTTTGTTTTTGGCCTTTTTGAAGCAACTATGGGCTATCCGTTCGTCTGGAGTTGACGAGAGCTATCCGTTTGTTTGAAATATGCAGCACTCGCTGCAACTGTTCTGTTTGTTATGTTAATTGTTAACGCCATACTGAAATTTCATTTGCATACAATTTCACAATATGTGGTACTATCTAAAATTAAATCTAATTTTAAACAAGTAAGAAAGTCTAAGTTCGGGCGGAGCCGAACATTAAATACCCGGCGCAAGTATTAAATACATGTTTTTCACCTTTCCGCAAGCTACCGCTACATGGTAAGCCGGGGTGTATCAATTTTGAGTAAGT
>NW_023477141.1:745-2864 GCF_013731165.1 Rhagoletis pomonella
TTTTGGCTTTTATGTGGCAAGCACAATAACCGTACCGAGTTTGGTACAAATTGGTAGAACGGTTACCGAGATACATATATGTGATCATAAGTGGGCGGTGCCACGCCCATTTTCCAAAATTTTATCATAAACGTATTTTTTGGTAAATGATGGTTGCAAGTGTCAATTTTGAATAAATTAGCTTTAATATTTACTGATTTATCCTTATATGTAATACTTCTATATTGGTAGTAAGCTAACATCTCAATGTGTAAGCATTCCGAAATCAAAGCGAGACAGTCTAGTACCGTTTTTGTCAATGTATTGTGTACTTGAGTGCCGTTTTTGTAAATGTGTCGTGTACATGTTTATTTACAAACGTATGTGTTCCTTTTCTTTCGTACGTGTTTATTGATATATCTGTACTGTAGTGTTTTCGGACGGTACTAGCTCTTACTGCCAATATAGGAGTATTACATATATGGATTTATCGAAGATTTCGTATTTCTCTAAATTACCCTTATATGGAATGTGGGCGTGATTATTGTCCGATTTTTAAAGTTTTCAGCCATTTGGTATGCTGTACCAAAGCCAACAATTGTGCCAAGTTTGGAAGAAATCGGTGCAGCGGTTGCCAAGATATACACATGTAACCATAAGTGGGCGTGGCCACGCCCATTTTTCAAAAATTTATAATTTTCTTATTTTTCGTCTCAAAATTATTATAGATATCAATTTTGAGTGAATAATCTTCAGTAGTTACTAAAATATCGCAGTTTTCGTATTTCTGAAAATTACCGTTATATGGAAGGTAGGCGTGGTTATTGTCCGATTTTGCCCATTTTCAATACCATCTGTCCTACGCCCGAAAGAAGTACACGTACCAAGTGTTGTTAAGATATCTTAATTTTTACTCGAGTTATCGTGTGCACAGACGGACGGACGGACGGACAGACAGTCACCGTTTAATCGATTTCTCTTTTCATTCTGATCATTTATGTATACATTTGTCTATATCTATCTCGATTCGTTTTGCCTGTTACAAACAACCGTTATGTGAACAAAATTATAATACCCTTGTGCACAAGTGCGCTCGGGTATAATAATCTGATAGCCCATTTTTTTGTAATCGCGTAAAAATTGTCGAAGTTAGGCGACTTTTCTTAAATACGGCCTTGAATTTATATTGTTTATGTACCGTACTTTCAGAGTTTTTGAGCACTGTGGCTAAAGAATTTGTCAATATTTATTCAAAATTGATATATACAATCGTTTTTTGAAAAGATGAGGTTTCTCAGGAAATCTCAAACTACTTGATACATCTCAACCAAATTTGGTATACACATTACTCTTAGGCTTGTGAAGCGCCATTTTGAAAATTTTGGAAATCAGACAAAAACCACCGGCTCCACCAACGCAACGGAAATTTCAAAAAACTCAGAGCTAGCTATATTTTAGAGGGAGTATGTTTTGTGCGATTTCAAAAATATCCAGGAAGATACTTAAGGAGCATAAGCACAATGTGATCGGTCAAGTAGTTTTTAAGATACGCATATATCATAAAAGTGGGCGATGCCACCCCCACTTTCATAAAATTTCTTGAAAAGCCACTTCTTTTCTAAAGAGCGATTGCATATATCAATTTTGAATAAATATTTGATGAAATCCTTAGTCACACTGCTCAAAATATCACACACATATAATTCAAGGCCGTATTTAAGAAATTAGTTATAGAAATTTAATTTTAGATAGTACTAAAAAAATTTAAAAAATTAAGGAGTAGGGGTTTTTTTTTAATTTACCCGATAAAAAATCCCAACAAGCCAAGTCCGACATCTAAATGATCTTTGAAAGATCTATAAAAATAGGCAATAATATTTCTCATAAAAATGAATAAAATTAGGGGGTAGTGTCTTGAAATTTCCAAAAAAAACAAAAAACATTTTCGGCGCACCCTAATGTACACTAATATTTGACACTGCCTGTATATGCACAAAAGCAATCAAATGTGTAGAGAAAATTTATTTTTTTACACGAATTGAAAATATTGCAGTTTTTGGCAACGTTTAATATTATAAAAAAATACATACATACATATATGTATTTCTGATGGACGGCAAAGAATTGCACATTTTATTTT
>NW_023477142.1:0-2864 GCF_013731165.1 Rhagoletis pomonella
TTATTAACAGGTTGTGTAGTTCAGAAGATAATAATATAAAATATAATTAAAAAATATCAAGGAATGAAACCGATTCAAAATAACGTTCCGGTTTGGGTTTCGGTTTTGCCAAGTGTTTCGGTTTCGGTTTTGGTTTCGTTCTTCAAAATTTATTTCGTTTCATTCCTTGAAAAATATTAACTTTCACCTTTATTATATCTTCTTTATTTTTTACTTGCGCCAAACAATTTTTGAATCGTTGAAATCACCGTGAAAAGTTTCTTCGAGCCATATTTTTGGTTTTTGCAAAGCAAAACGGTTGGTTTTTTAGACTTTTGTGTACGGAACGTCTTCGAACTGATTGACGGAGTTCCTCAGTGCGACAAAAATGTATACCAGTGCTGCCAACATTTTGCACTGAGCTGCCAAATTTAGTGACAAAAATGGGCTGCATTTCCATAAACACCAAATAAAAGTGGTGTTTAAGGCGAGTTTAAGAAAAACTGTTTGTATGGTAAACCTTGAGTTTATGGGTAGAGTTTAGCGTTAAACTCCAAAACGGCATTCAGAGCACTAGGAACAAATTTCTTTTAAATGATTAATGCACACAAATTTGCCATACATTTGCGGATTTCCATTACTCGTTTAGCCATGTGAGTGGCAATTGTCACTTAGCAAAATTCAAATTGCTCGTACGATTACACACACCAAATTGAAATGCAAAACTCGCGTACTGCGTGCTGGCTCGATCGTTTATTAAGAGCTTCAAAGATTTAAATAACCACTGAGCATGTGGAGTGAATTATATGGCATAAATGCAGTTGGGCTTGGAGCCCAAGCGTTTTTAAGAAATCTTGATTTCAAAAATTGCTTATTTTGAACTTTAACCTTTGATAATTTTTGTTGTTGTTGTTTGCCCAAAAAAAGAAGTATACCGTTATACTCAGGTCAATCATCTCTATCGATTCCAATATTTTTTTTTGAGATTTGGAGCCCAACTGTATTTGTTCCACATACATATATGCACATACGTTTCATACGTGCGCACACCTTATTCAATCGAACGTTGGTACAACCGTCTGGACGCGCTTTAAATTTGTTTTAGCGCCAATATTTTTATCGATTATAATAATATGAGATAGAAATAAGTTATATCTAATAAAAGGTTGACACAGAAAAGTATGAAGAGCGAAATAAACTACACAAGCGGCATGACAAGCCATTTAATATTTTATTCGAATTTCACGATGTTGAGAACAAAGTGACGCCGTCAGTGGTAAAGCTATTTTGGTTTTGCCCATTTTGATAATTCTCAAGTAAAAGTAAACAGCCACTCCAAAGGTAAACAAAACTTTAGATGCACTGAATTTTACTAAAGCTTTCACTTAAGCCCCGTTTTTTAATATTTTATTTATTTATTATCTTAAACGATCGCGTATTTTTACAATTTAACACAATTAATCCACGTTTTATATGATTTTTGCGAGAGCTTCATGGTTTAAATACACAAGGAAAAATTATCAAAATTTTAAAAAATTTACGCAACAAAACAAAGTCTGAGGCAGCACAACCGTTGTCTGCAGATGTTGTGAGCCGGAAGGGAACGAAAATCTGTGTTTGAACGAGTCGCGCTTGCACTGTGTAGGGAAAAATAAAAAAGTAGGTTTGACAAGCCGCTTGTATGGTTTATTTGGCTTCTAAATAAATACAGGTTTTTCGCAAAATGCCACCCTTTACCGAAAAATAAAATTTTTTATGAGAAACGATTTCTCATCTAATACCGGGTACGTTCGTTTAAAATCTCCAGTAAAAAATATCCAACAGCGACGTTCCAGCGAAATGTCATGAGTTCTCTCACAAGAGAAAAATATCCAAAATAGTACGTAAACAAAAAATTTGCAGAAACCTGCAAGTTAGGTGAACAGCTGATTGAATTTTTGTTTACATTCAAAAGTGTAAAATTGAAAACTCATGCCAAAGTGGTATCCTGGCACAGTTTATTGATTAAACGAACAATTACTTACTTCTTGCAAGTTTAATTAGTAGCATTTTATCATTTTTATCTTAAAAGCCATCAAATTAAGTTTCGGGACTTGCACAAATCCAAACCAGTGGTTTTTGATCGCCTGTTTTCCTGTTGGCAAACATTTTTTCAGCAGAAACTAGCAACTTCCCCTTAAAATAAAATGTCACTTTGCTCTCTCAATTTCCCCTACTTTACAAATTTTTAGCGTACGCGTACGCGAACGCAAAAAGCCGATAGTTTTTGATAACTTTCAATAATCATCAAATACATGAATGCAACAAATATCATACAGAAATATTAGGGTTCTTTACACCGGGCTTAGTAATCGGTGTTCTGTAATTTTTTTAATGTATTTTGTTTGTGTAAAATAGTGTTACAAAACAAAATACATGGGCATAAATTACCGAGCACTGAGTTATCGAGTACCAGGCCTCGGTGTGAAGACCTCTATTAAAATACATAGTAGTACAATTCATGAAACGCCTCAAAGGGGCATTTTTGCGAAATGGCAACGTTGCCGTGTATAAGTGAGAAAGAAAAGTTTTAAAAATTATATTTCGAAGCAGCCGTAATTGATATACTTTTTCTAGAAGTATTCGAGGACAATAAGAAAAACAATTATTTCGCGACTTTGGCTTTGCAATGATTACCAGCTCAAAGAATATGGCAATGCCGCAATTTTGTCGCAAGAAATTTTTCATACAAAAGTGATCAGCTGCGTCGCAAGATGGCAAATTTTGCAACAAACGTGACATTTGCAACAACTTTGCGACGCTTCATGAATCGCCCCAGTATAAGAGAGCTTGTACAAGTTTATCTTTATCTTTATCTTTATCTTTATCTTTATCTTTATCTTTAT
>NW_023477143.1:0-2864 GCF_013731165.1 Rhagoletis pomonella
TAGCATGACCGCTGCTGACAAAGAAAAGTGGGACAGGCTGAATGAAAAAGCATTGGCGACGCTGATACTGTGCATTAAGCCAGCACAAGTGATTCACATAAAACATTCTAAAATTGCAAGCACTGCCTGGACTAAATTGCATGAATTATACCAGCGCAGCGGTCCGGCGCGGAAAATTTCACTTTTTCGGCAGTTATTGAACCACAAAATGTCGGATGATGGCGACGTCGTGCAGTACATTAATGCTTTTTCAAATATTGTCGAAAAAATGGCGGAGATTAACTTCGAATAAAACGAGGAGCTTAAGGTTATTATACTGCTTTCCAATTTGCCGAATCGTTTGAGCACTTTGTAGTGGCAATGGATACGCGCGATATATTGCCTGCATTTAGTATGCTGAAAGTGAAGCTATTGGAAGAGGGTGAACGCAGATGTCAGAGGAGCGAAGAAGTTGCAGAAATCTCTTCGGGCGATCAAAAAGCTTTTTCAGCGCGAATACAAAAGGACAAATACAACAAGCGCAGCGCTAAGCCTAACGGCAAGTGCTACAATTGTGGCCAGCGCGGTCACTTAGCGGCAAAGTGCAGATCTTCAAGAAAGCATCAACAACAACAGCAGAATTATTCGTTCTCCTATTCTACTCTCGCTGCCGCCGACGCACGAAACTTAAACCCAACGACATGGTGTCTTGACAGCGGAGCAACCGCTCACATGTGCTGTGACCGCAGCTTATTTTGCTCGTATGAAGAAAAGACGGAGAGAGTCATTCTTGCAGGTAATAAATTCATCGAAGCTCGCGGCAGAGGCCAAGTCAAGCTGCAAACAACAACTTCGCGCGAAATCACACTTAAAGAGGTTCTGTACATACCTGAGCTGCAAGGAAATTTTATGTCGGTGAGCAGAGCAGTGGACAATGGATTAGTTGTTATTTTCAGCGAGCGGGGTGCCGTTATCAAAGACAAGCGTGGAACAGAGGCGATAAGAGCACGAAAAATTAATAGTCTGTTTTTGCTAGAGCAAATGGAAAATTCCATATTTTGTGCAGCAGTAGAACGCTCCTTGAAGTGGCATAACAGATACGGGCATCTGAATATTTCAAGCCTTTATGAATTGGCAAATAAAAACTTAGCCGAAGGAATAAAAATTGAAAAATTGCCAAAGCACATAACCTGCAAAACGTGCGCAATGAGCAAGATTAGTGTACAACGATTTCCACATGCCTCGCAAAGTCGCTCAACAAAATTATTAGAGCTTATACACTCGGACGTGTGCGGCCCTATTAATACACCTTCCATTGGAGGCTCGCGGTACTTCGTCACATTTATCGACGATCTATCGAGGTTCATTTTTGTATACTTCATAAAGTCTAAAAGCGAAGTTTTCGCCAAGTTTAAACATTTTAAAGCCATGGTCGAGTGCGAGACCGAAAGGAAGATTAAGGCCATCAGGAGTGACAATGGAGGCGAATATGTCAACAGCGCTTTTAATCAGTTTTTGAACGAGCATGGCATCAAAAGGCAGCTGACAGTGCCACACACGCCTCAACAAAATGGTGTTGCGGAGCGTGCTAACCGCACACTCGTGGAGATGGCAAGGAGTATGCTGCTACATGCTAATCTAGGTGAGTTTTTGTGGGCTGAAGCAATAGCGACATCGGCATACTTGCGCAATCGGTCACCGACCAAAATTTTAATCGACAAAACCCCCTATGAGATGTGGTATGACAAAAAGCCAAAGGTTCATCACCTAAAAGTTTTTGGTTCGCGTGCCATTGCCCTTGATAAGACACAAAGCCGTAAATTTTGTCCGAAAGGAAAAGAGTTCGTGATGGTTGGGTACCTCGTCTACATCAAAAGCTTACCGTTTGTATGATAAGCAAGCACGCAATGTTGTGGAAAAAAGAGACGTATTTTTCGATGAAAATTTTAAAACAACTCCTGACCAAACGAATTTCGGTGATTCTTTGATTTTAAATGTCGAAGAACTCTGGAAAAAATCATGTGAGAACCGCGCAGTAGCACAAGGAGAGCCCGAAATCCAGAGCGAATTAGCGAACCCAGAAGCTAAGGCAGAGGCGAGTACGTCATCATCCACGCAAACAGAAGCAAGCACACAAGCAGGTAAAAATGAAGGCATTTTAGAAATCAAAGTCGAACCCGAAAAACCCCGAATATTGCGTTCTGGGAAGGAATACAACGTTTTGAACTCTATGAAGAGTAGCGAAGTCAACATCGAAATTCCCGAAACTGCGAATGCAGCCTTGGCCAGCGCACATTCTACCGAATGGGAGGAAGCTATGCGCAAAGAATATACAGCGCTCATAAACAACAGAACATGGTCGTTAGTCGATTTACCCCGCGGGCGTAAAGCAATTGGCAACCGATGGGTGTTCAACGTGAAGAAAAATGCAGACGGTAGCATCGAGCGCTACAAAGCAAGACTCGTGGCGAAAGGTTGCGCTCAGCAGTATGGCGTGAACTACACTGACACCTTCGCACCTGTAGTTCGGTATGCAACAGTTAGAATGGTGATTGGGATTGCAGCAGAGCTGAAACTGTTTCTACATCAAATGGATGTTTCGACCGCTTACTTAAACAGCAATCTAAATGACGACGTTTATATGCCACAACCCGAATGCTTCGTCGACGCCGATCATCCAGAAAAGGTCTTGAAGCTCAACAAGGCAATATACGGCTTGAAACAGTCAGGGCATGAGTGGAATTGCAAACTGGATGGCGTACTAAAGAAAATTGGTTTTACTCAATGCGAAGCTGAACCTTGTTTATACAAGATGAATTATGAAGGTAATTTCAATTTAATTGCTGTTTATGTTGACGACATTATTTTAGCTAGTTCGAAGGAAG
>NW_023477144.1:0-2864 GCF_013731165.1 Rhagoletis pomonella
TCTTCATCTTCATCTTCATCTTCATCTTCATCTTCATCTTCATCTTCGTCGTCTTGGTCTTCATCTTTATCTTTTCCTTTATCCTGATCCATTCTTTTCTTCATTTACATATTCACCCCCACCATTGTTAGGTTATTAAAATTTTGGTTAGGTATTTAAATTTTCCTTCCTCTTTGTCTTTATATCTCGGTTTCTTTACTTTTATTTTAATTTCTGTATTTATCACTTTCTTCTTCTCCATACTCAACTTTACCTTCTTCCTTGTTTGAGTCTAATCTATTCATGTACATACATACATACTTTTTATTCCTGAATTGCTGCTTAGCACGTTTCTTTAATTCCCTATCAATATTAAAGCATACATTTAGGAGGCATTTCCGCCCCAACCATGTACATGTATGGCATTGGTATTGGTGTGACTTTTGAATTGATTTTATCGCTCCATTTTAAACTAATTTGAAATTTGTAAAATTGCCTGCACATCAGCATCAAAATACCTTTCTAATGATATATAACTGTTTATACCTTAGAAGTATAGTTTAGCCGTAAAAGGGGTGTAAAGGAAACATGATTGCCTATTTATATAATGATTTATCATTTTAAGCGGCGCACACACATATGTTCCTATGTACATAAATGATTTGTGTATATGCAAAAGTAGAGCAAATTTCGAAGACGTAGACGAACAGTTACGCGTGTAGGCACTTAACCTTTGCACTACATGGCGTATGAGTGACTTTGGCGTATGACTAAGTTGCTTACATATGTACATACGTAGATATCTATCTACAGATATCAAATATTTGCATGCATTTAAACACATGACTGGTTTACTCCACTTCAATTTCATTTAAAAGAAAAAAATTTATAAAATTTTATACTGGTTTTTGAATATTTTTGTTGTGTTAAATTTGCTCATAATTTATTAAACAAAATTAATTCGATTTATGGCTTTCATTTATTACCTCACGCATAAACATTGTTTGCTCTTTACTGTAATTAGCCGGCGATAATATTAAAATTTCCACAAATTTATGAATTTCTTTTTTTCTTCTCGGCGTTATGAGCCTTAAAATTGTGGAATATACTAAAATGTAATTAGCAATTTTTATGTAAATTAATTATTTTGGCCGAGGAATGGAATAGCTTTATTCCACATATATAAGTACATAAGTATGTATTGTATGTATATAAGCGCACACTTGCATACACATGAAAGAAACTGAAATTAATGCTTTTGTTATTGATGTATGTATCTAATTAAGGAAGTAACTTTATGCTATCATATTTCCCAATATTAAATGGAACAATAATTCCTGATGCAAAGTGAATAACATTGCTTCTGGGAAAAATTGGTAAATATGCAACTAAACATAATGAAATAAAAAATGACAAAATAAAAGTATTATGAACTATTAGTACAACGGAAACTATGTATTATTGTATAATTTACTCGGAGGCAAAACGAAACCCACTTTGGGCGATAGAGAAATATAATTCTCCAGTGGACCAAACTATCTGCGAGTAACTCTTGATAAAATACTCAACTGGAATGCACTTTCGGATGCTGTTATCAACAAGGCGATTAAGGCTTTTTTGCCGGTTCATGAATTTTTAATAAAACTTGGCCCTTACTCCGAACAATTTGCATTGGCATAACAGGAGCAATGAAGACCAGCGCTGCTGATGCACTCAGCGCCTTAATTGGAATACCTCACTTTTCTATTACTTAGGTGACTAACAACACATTAGTGCCTAAAGGTAGGCTACACCCCCAATCAACTGGTACCAAATCGGATACAAAGCACACATTCATATCAGCGATACCAACTTGCGAGGATTTGACTATTTAATTTTAAATCATTAAAGCACTTACCTAGAGTGCATAACACTTTTTGTAAAATTATATTTTTTTAGTCACAATTGCAACTCTGCCGATTTCGCATTAGCAACACTATAAAAACGTTGATGCCAGCAATCAAGGCGAATTTAGTTCGCCTTGTCAGTAGAGTTGGGAAGTTCTCGCACTAGCTAGTTTAATGCACTAGGTGCTCCAGGTTGCCGTTTATTTTTTTTAATTTTATTTATATTCATTTATAGTATATACGGGTCATTCCATCCAAAATTTACATTCAAAGATTTTTTTGTGCGAAACATTTTTTGTTTGTGTTCTTTGAGGCAAAATATTATTTATGAATTGAATTTATGAATTTTCAAAATTTTCACGCTCGAATAAAATAATGTGCATTTTTCAATGACAATAATTGAATAAAAATAGTTACAAATTGTACCTCTTGTTTATAAAAAATAGGTCGAAAAAATTCAACGTATTCCTCATTGGAAAGCTAAGAAAAATGCGTAAACTTTAGGCCGGCTATTTTTTTTTATAATGAAATACTTTTCTTCGTATACGCAAATGTTTAGAGGTATTTTATTCGAGCGTGAAAATTTTGAAAATTCATAACTCCAAAATTGTTATATTGTGTCGAAATAAAAAAAATACGTGTCTAATATTTTGCCTCAAAGAACACAAAAAAATGTTTCGCACGAAAAAAATGTTTGAATGTAAATTTTGGATGGAATGACCCATACATATTAAGTAATGCAATTATTTATTCATTAAATATTCATTATTAAAATTATTATATTTTCATTAACTAGCATCAAATAATAGTAATATATACATACATACATACATATATATGTCTAATCTCGAATCTGTATTTAAATTCAACTGAGCCGAGTGGAAGAAAGTGCGAAAGGTCCCAGCAAAAAAATAAAAAAAAAAATCAATAATCCTCGGTAGATTTTACCACTAGGCATTGAAATGACAAAATATGTATGCCATGTGAAAATGAACTTAA
>NW_023477145.1:0-2864 GCF_013731165.1 Rhagoletis pomonella
GCCATGTTAAATATGTAAATGAGTTCGTTGCAGGTAAAATAGTGAGAATCTCAATTAGTTATCATTGAAAATAAAGTAGTTTATAAATTACTTTCACACTAATGCAATTTCCTGCAGGGTGGCTACTAGCTAATTACAGCCAGCAATTTAGCAACTTCTACTTCGCATAGCTGTTAGCAACTTGCAACTTCATTATGCAATAATTGTTGCCTGTGCGAAACGAGAGCCTAATAAGTTCACGATTGTTGTTGTACCAGCAACTTGTTGTAGAGCAGTTGGCGTTGTTCTTATGAGCGTTATGTTCTTTTGCTGAACGCATTTGATAACAGCTCATATTGCAACAAGAGCAAAGACAAGCAAATTTTTTGTTGCTTTATGTTGATGGCAATACAAATTATGTTGTCAAGTAAAATTAGTGTTGCTGCTATATTTAAGCGGAAAGGAGGAGTTATAGCAGAGGAGTTACTTTCAATGATTTATAGGCTTTCATACTTGGTTTTGCTGCTGCTTAGTATCTGCTACAACTAATGGCATAGGAATTTGTATTATCTGCATAATGAGATTGTTGCGATTGATTGTGAATATGTGAGAAGTGTACAATCAAAAGATTTCCACTTCCGATATTTTTTTAAGTTTTTTTCGGTTGAATATTATTTATCTCTAACATTTATTTTTGTTGTTAAGACCGATCCTTTGCAAATATTTGATTACTTTACTCTGATTTCTTAAATTTTGTTTTATTTTACTTTGTTTCATTTAGTTTGGTCTTACTGTATGTAACTAGTGTTCTTTTTATCCTAATATTTATTTATTATTTCTTTGCCACTTATTTGCAATTTTGTTAATTAATTTATTTTAATTTAATTCAAATAAAGTAAATTTTTATTTTATTATAAGTGTATTAATTATATAATATTTTTATATAAAATTATTTTCTCTATTTTTACTTCATTTTAACTTATTTTCCATTAAATATTACCTTTCTAATAAGCATATTCTCTTTTGCCAGAGAAGTTTGGCTTTTTGTTTTAAATACAGTCAGTGCTGCTCTCAAACTGTACAGTGGCTTTAAAAAAATATTTTACATGATCGCCTAAATGCAAACAGCAAATATCTATCCCCAATTGGTAGCTTCAATAGTTTGATAACCACTGCTATATTAAATACTGGGATCAATATACAAATTAAAGGAAGGTCCTTTGTCTCTGATTTCTCTTTTTCTGATTTTCGCCCAATTGACAACAACACAAAATGAAATTAAATCAGCCCATTGGCGGTCCGACACGAAGGCCATCGCGACAATGCTCGGAATTTTAAGTTGATTATTTTCACACGCGATTAGGGATGTTAATTTTTCAGGTTTTTCCGATCCCGAGATTCTCGGGATGTCGTTATCACAATCCCGGGATAGATATTCGACAACTTAAATCGAAAAAATTTTTTGAAAAGCTCTCCTACCATGAAATAAATAATAAATAAATGGGTTTGAAACCTACTTTTATTTTTAAAGTGGCGTTTTTATTTTTCTCTCTGACGTCAGGATTTATTTTAAAGGAGTTTGTTATTTCAAAGATATGATTGATTCCAAAAATTAAAAAAAAAAAGAAATTCAATGCAATGCAGAATAAAATTATGGGTACCAAATGCAATATGAAATTTCTTTAGAATTTAAAAAACTATTTTTTTTTTATTTACAAGGACGAATACGTAATTTTTAAGCCGATAAAGTTAGAAGAACGAAATTCGATAACATCGAGTTTATAAAAGTCTTTAACATATAATTTGTTTCAAAAACAAATATTGCGAAATTTCAAGGATAAAATTTTAAAATGACATTTTCAGTACCTACCAGCCCTTCTGCAACAGAAACTTGAATCTATTTAAATTCCACAGGATTTCCTCATTAATTTGATACCCATACTTCTTCTCTAAGCACATTTCTCTGAATTTTGTAAATCATTTTTGAATTACTGACGTCAGAGTGAAAGACCAAAAACGCAATTTTACTATATTTGAGCGGATGGTTTCGCGAATGTATTGATATGTGTGTTTAAAATTTACTATCGCGCGGTTTTTTATATGTATGTATAATAAGCCAGGCATTTATAAAAAATTATAATTAATAAATAAAAAAACAAATGTAGCCAATACAGGTGAAGAAAAGAAGTTTCTATTATTGCCATCAGTGCAAATTACAAATCCCGAAAATCCTGGGATTACTTGACAAGAATTCCGGGATTTTCGATACCTTAAAAAGTCCGGGATCCCGGGATTAACATTCCGATGCGGAAACTGACGCCAACTCTTAAAATGTTGCCGGACCTTTGACAATGCACATGGTTGCAATTTCCTGCTAAGGCAGGATTTAAATATGTGTGTGTTCACACCAGCTTTAAAGTTTAAATTTGTTTAAAAGGTTTTGATAAAAAAATGTTTGTTAATAATTTATGCAAGCATTTCATACACAGAGAAATGATCGTAACAAAAAATTTACGTACATATCTTTTTACTAATCCTTTATTTTCTCTTCATAATATTCGTGAAGATTTCATTCTCCATATATGAAAATTTGCAAAAATCTGTTGACTTCGATGAACCTATAAAAGTCGCTGCCAATTTGAATAACGAAATACGTTTGAATTCAGGTTTAAACTGCTTTAAACGTTCCCTTATACCATACACATTTAGATCATATTTTAGCTGCTAAAAAACTTAACGCCATACGTTTTTAAATAATTTTATTAATTTAACTCAGTATGATTTATTTAAATTTAATCACTTTTTTTAATTTAATATATGTAATTTAATTTAGTTTTATTTTATTTTATTTTATTATATATTTTTTTATTTTATTTTATTTTATT
>NW_023477146.1:0-2864 GCF_013731165.1 Rhagoletis pomonella
TTGGCAAGTGGAACACTCCGAGGAGCTTGACGGATTGGCCTTGCATCTCCAGTATCAATGCGATGTTTCACGACGTTAGTCCTGCCTGGTTTGTCGCCATCCTTGTCGAATATGTTGGAGTATCTTCGAAGAAGTTCCTTAGCCTTGTGCTGGTATTTTTCTTCCAACCCTTCCGTCCATGCATTAATGTCCTCCGCAATGTCATTTCGCCAATGGACTCGCTTTCAGGTAATTTTTCGCAGTTGAAGATTGCCTCTACCTCTCGACATTGCCCCAGTACAGTTCCTCTTCGGAGTTTGACTGGTGATTTGAACTCATTGAGCACTCGAACTGGGATGCGTCCATCCTTTTGCGTCTTAGCCAGGGTTTTACCAATAAGTACGTCCGGGGTAGAATTTTGTGTTGCTTCAACAACGCACAATTTGTTTGTCCCACAATCTCCATCAATCTTTGCCCACACAACTGCTTCTGACTTCGGTGGAATCTGCTCGTTTTCCTCTAGGATCACTCGCTTGCTGCTGTACGGACCATCATACCCAAACCTAAGGGGCACTTCCATGTTGTCGTACTTCATGATCCTGTTCTTCATGTCGATCTTCATACCTTGACCAAATAAAAAGTCTAATCCAATGATGACTTCATCCATAATCGCCGCGACTATGAACTTGTGTAACACCGTCTCATTCCCTATTGCGACTTTGCATGTTACCTCTCCTACAACTTGGGTGTCCTCACTAGTTGCTGTCCTCAACCTTGCTCCAGGTAATGGCCTTACCTCTTTAGTGACCAAATCAGATCGAATGATGGAATGTGATGCGCCCGTATTCACAGTGAGTACTCGCTCATGTCCGTCCACATATCCACCAACAGTAACGTTGCTCGCTTTTCTGCCAATTCTCGAGACGGAGATTATGGGGCATTCAATTGCGGGAGCCAGCGTGCGCCCCTTGCTGCTGGCTCGTTTTAGTTTAACGGCTGATCGGAGTCGGGCTCGTCATCCTCAGTCCTGCGTTTACGTACTGCCGAACTGTTTGACCTGTTGGAACCCGTCTTACATTCGCGTGCGAAGTGGCCTGGTTTTCCGCATCTAAAGCATTTCCTAGCACCATCCTTTCTCTCGGTTGCACCAGGAGTATTCTTCTCTGCCATCGACTTAAGTGTTTTCAGGATCTCGTTCATCACGTCAGGTGTCTCCACTTCTACTCGATGGGCTTTGTAGGATGGTCTACTTAGGAGCGCCGCCGTTTCACGTGTCTGAGCATACGAGACCGTTTCAGCAAATGTTGGCTTTGGATTTGCATACGTCTCGCGCTTGGTATACACGTCCCGCATTCCGTTGATGAACCTCTGCATTTTTACTTTTTCGAGATGCTCACCAGATGCATCTCCAATTGCCAAATGAGCCAACCTTTCAACCTCGGAGGCGGATTCCTGTAGAGTGTCGTTGGATTTCTGGCAGAGATTCACCAGCTCCATCTGGTAAATCTGTCTCCTGTGCTCGCTACCATAACGTCTTTCCACTGCACCCATTAATGCATCGTAATTGTTCCTTTCACAGTCAGGAATTGTCTGCAAGATTTCCGCTGCAGGTCCTTTTAATGCCACGAACAGAGCAGCGGATTTATCCTCCATGCTCCAACGATTTGCTGTAGCTGTCTTCTCGAACTGGAGCTTAAAGACTTGGAAAGGAATCGTGCCGTCAAAAGATGGAGTCTTTACCTTGGGAGCACTTGTCGAAGTAGCTGGACGATTCATCTGCAAATCTCGGAGGCGACCTTCCAACTCTTCTACCTTTGCTTCGACTTTCTCCTGAATTAGCTCTTCGATTTTATCTTGTCGTTCCTCGATTTTATCCTCTCTCTCTCTCTCTGAGTTCCGCGTTATCTTTAAATAAATTCTCTTGTAGCGTAATCTTTTCATCTAGCTGCGATGACATGTACGTTTTCTGTGCTTCCAGCTGCGATGACATGCGTGTTTCCTGCACTTGCAGCTGGGATGAAATCTGTGATGACATCTGTGACATGGCAGCCAATAACGTGTTCATGTCCATAGCTGGCGATGACGACGGAGCCTTTTGCTGTTCTTCAACCTTCCCGGAAGTCTGCTGCATATCCTTCGACGAACAAGCGGCCTCATCCTTCTGTTCATCCTTTGCGGATGCATCGTCAAGTTTACCCTGGAAGTCGTATTGGTCCACGTCGATGCCTTCTGCTTCCATAGCCTCTCGCAGCCGTGATAGTAACTCCACTTTTCTTCCGGAGGTTGCTAAATTTCGCTTCTCCAGCTCCTGTTTGAGTTCCTCAATCTTTAAGTCCTGAATTTTTGCCATTTTCAAAAGTGTATCCTTCGTGATTTATTTAACAATCCCACTTCTGACACCAATTGTTACGATTATCCTTGAAACCTCGTCCGGATTTCCCAAATCTCTCGGTTCGTATCGCTGGATTGTTAAATAAATGCAATCGATGACCAAATTGTAGTACAATTAACTTTATTGTATAACAAACAATTTACAATACTCGCTAATACAGTAAAAACACTTTACAATACTTGTTAAAGCAATAACAGCGCTTAACTAAACTTGGTAACACAATTAAACTTATATCTTGCTTATTCGCAGTTCACTTCTCTGCTCACTTTACTTGTAGCTTGCTGTCTTGTAACTAACTCACCTCGCTGTGGCGGCGCCCTTATATACCTGCGCTGGCACTTATGGCAACTCTAGAACATTCTGAAGTTTATCGCTCATTCTCTTTCTCTCGCTGTTCGCAGTGTTCATCCAACTTGACATTTCTCTTTGTGGAACATTCTACGTCATTCCTCGAACATTCTGCCTATTTCTCGTTGTTCGCTTCGCGTTGCCG
>NW_023477147.1:0-2863 GCF_013731165.1 Rhagoletis pomonella
AAAAAAAAACAACACGTGATCATTTGTTTGACTGGCTGTATGTATAACTAAGTTTCTTGCGTCTCGCTTCATCATTTGCGTTTAAAGGGAATCTATTACTTGTGAATTATCCACCAAATGAAAATAACTGATGTAATCCGTAAAAGCAAATCTCATTAAACTGTGAAAAGAAAGGAAATGAGAAACCTCGTAGTTATAAATAAATAACGATGCGGCTAAAACTAGCAAGTTTTTCTTATGCCGCATTAGCCACACTTTTAGTGACCTCTTTCGCCAAGTGGGCAAAATACAATAAAATATAAAATTTTTATCTTCGATCGGGCGTACTTATGTAGGTATCTAAAGCGATGTAAGCAGCTCATTCACTATACAAGCGTAATCGTATACACACATGTATAAAATTTAAATTTCGCATTTTGTTTTGTTTAGTACGCTTTTGAGCTTGCGTTAGCTTCTCTTAACGGTTTTATACCTTCTCCAAAGGTGATAAACAAAAGCGCTTGTATATGCATGAGGTAAAGGAGAGAATGAAAAATAAATAAATTTGCAATAAGTTCTTTAGTACGTAAGAAAAAGAAGTAGTATTAAGTACCAACGCTGGTGAGAGGCCATAAAATAATTATTGGCTTCGCAGCTAAGCGTGTGCAAGAAAGAATTAATAATTTTTATCTTAGTGGTAATGAAAAGGAAATGCTAGCGACTTACTTATCGGTTGTAACAATAAAGGCATAACACAGCAACGAGATAATACAAGTGAGTATCAGCAGATGTAAAAGATGGTTACGTATACGCGCCGACGACGCTTCGTAATAAAATATGGTACATATGTACGTACGTACCTACATATGTATGTACATATGTGCATCCATACACAAATGTACATCAACATCTTTATTTCTGCCGCCAGTGTTTATAGTACATATATACATACATATGTACATACATTAGGGAGGGTAAATTTTTTTTGACTATGCTCGTATAGCATAGAAAGCTTCTACGTGTAATTTTAAGCAACCCTGCAAAAAATGCGACTAATCCGGGATGACTCCGGGAGCAATCGCAGAGGAACATGCGACTAATACCACTTTTGATCTCTTTATATGGAATAAACTGTTCGCTTTTGTTCGAGCATGTCCTATGAAGAGACTAATTGTTCACCTTTATACCCGAACGGGTATAAAATGCGACTAGTCACTTCTAAAAAATAAAAATAAAAATTTGCGCCAGCTGCGATTCGAACCTTGGTTCTCAGTTTTGTTAGGCGGATACTCTCTCTATGTGCCATCGCCGCACATGAAATTTCATTTACTAAGTGCGTACATATCATTAAATCGTTAATAGTACCCGTTGGAGATGAGTCGGGGACTAATTGATCTCCAATTATACCCGTAAGGGATGAGTCGAGACTAATTGATCTCCAATAGTACCCGTATAAGACTAGTTGCGACTAATTAATGCCCAATTGTACCCGATTGAGAGTAATCTCGGAATACTCTCTTTAGAGATTAGTCGCACAATTTTTTGCAGGGAAGCGCGCGGCGACAACACACACATACATACATAGTACATGTATATCCGCACAAATCGCGTGCTGTGGTGTTGATATAAATTCAACAGTTGAAAACAAATTTATATGCCTGGGTGTAGCTGAGTGCGCAAAGGCGCTTGCCGCAATTTGTTGATATCCAGAGATGGTCAGGGTTCGAACTCCATTGCAGGCAACATGCAAATTAAACATTTTTTTTTTTTAGTTTTTGTCTTGATTATTCACTTCACGGATGCTTTTTCAGACGGAACGCGGTCATTTTAATATGCGCGTAAAAGAATTGAATATTTACCAATATACAGTACTTTCGTTGACGTTTATAGTAAGATCAATTACATTTCTATTTGATTTTAATATTTTTTTCCCTCAGTGTAGAACACTTATGTGCGCATAGGCGAAAAAATCTCCCATACAAATTGACCCGCCCTAGCATACATACTTACATATGTATATTGATACATATATACATACATAGATAGAAAAGTAGGTTAACATAGAACATGTTGACCTTATTAGCTCAGTCAGTTGACATTGTTACTTTACTGTAGTAAACACGTTAAACGTAAAATGTACTCGATAATATAACGGCACATCTCAATATTGCTGAGTAATTATTGTGACAAGAACGCAATGATGAACATAAAATGATGACATTATTGATCATTACTTGCAATTATTGCTGATCATGTATTACTCGGCGTACAAGTTGTTAGAAATTAAAATGTGAAGTGAGTCGAAGAATTAAAAAGTAATTTTGTAGACAATGTGGAGATTGTTCTATTATTGAAATGTGTACACAGAATCTAGCTTTAAAAAATAGTGGGAATTACTTTTTAAAATTTATTTATAATAAGGCTTCTAGTTGCATCTTGCTTCTGAATAGAAAAATTCTTGTATTTTGAACTTTCAGGTAGCGAACAGCATCCGTAAGGGTTTCAGGTGAGCTGAGAAATGTTGGCTGCTGTTTTTTATAATTCATGAAGCATTTTATAGACTGATTTTTTTTGAAAAAAATGTCGGTGTTATGGAAAAATACTCAGCTATACTTTAAGAAAAACTAAAAAAGGTCATTAAGGCAAAAGAAGGAGGGGAAATGTTCTGCTCTTGCATTTGACCATGTTCAGATGAGTTGAGTTCTGACGGCGAATGTAAAAAAAATTCGAATCGAAATTCATACTATTTCATTCTGTTAACTTTGCAAACTCTCCACGTGAACTCATACGGTCTTAATTAGTTGGTACATATATGTACGTCTTAAGGAAGCAATAAGCGTCGAGGTACATGGTCTTTGACCAAATAGTTCTGCGGTTATTAACT
>NW_023477148.1:0-2863 GCF_013731165.1 Rhagoletis pomonella
TTCAAGTTCGTGGGACTTATAGTTCCGAAGTTATAGCTGTTAAAAAATTCCATGCCAATTGGATGTGCCATGCACTCTTTTCCAAACTCATTTATATATACTCCAATATAAATACCTACCATTAAAATGGCTGCGTACGAAATTTCAAGTTCAAGCGACTTATAG
The DNA here is from genome assembly GCF_013731165.1 of Rhagoletis pomonella. Taxonomy (NCBI): domain Eukaryota; kingdom Metazoa; phylum Arthropoda; class Insecta; order Diptera; family Tephritidae; genus Rhagoletis; species Rhagoletis pomonella. Next base: position 166 of record NW_023477148.1, read on the forward strand.
CTCCGGAGTTATAGCGGATAAAACATTCCAGGTCATGGGACGTGCCGCTCCCCCTTTTAAAAACTCTCTTATAAATAGCCTACTTTAAGAACCTACTAAAGATACGTCTGCGTACAAAATTTCAATTTCACGTGACAAATGATTCCGAATTTTCCACGGCCAATGGGATGTTCCACTCAGTTATATATGCCTTACTTAAAGCGCCTACCGTAGATATGCCTGCATACATTATTTCAATTTCATGAGACTGATGGTTGTGAAATTATAGCTGATAAAAATTTCCACGCCTATGGGATGTGCCACGCCCCCTTTTACAAACCCCTTTATATATACTTTACTGTAAGCACCTACTATAATTATATCTGCATACCAAATTTCAAGTTCATGTGGCTTATAGTTCCGGAGTTATAGCTGATAAAATATTCCTATGGGATGTGCCACGCCCACTTTTACAACCTCATTCATATGTACCCTACTATAAGCACCTAAAATATATATGACTGAATAACAAATTTCAAGTTCATATGACTTATAGTTTCGGATTTATAGCTGATAAAATATTCCACGCCTATTGGATGTGCCACGCCCACTTCTACAAACTCATTTATTTATACCATACTATAAGCATCTACCATATATATGACTGTATACCAAATTTCAAGTTCATGTGACTTATGGTTCCGAAGTTATGATTGATAACAAATTTCACGCCTATGGGATGTGCCACGCCCACTTTTACAAAGTCATTTATATATACTCTACTGTAAGCACCTACCATATATATGACTGCATACCAAATTTCAAGTTCATGTGACTTATAGTTTCGAAGTTATGGCTGATTAAAAATTTCATGCCTATGGGAGGCGCCACGCCCCCTTGTCGAATCCCAATTTTTTACCCTATTATAGGCCCAGGTGTCATGGCAATACTCTGTCAAAATTTTGTTCGATTCTGTCCGTCCGTTTAGGCTGCAACCTGCCACATACATACATACATACATACTTCCACAAATATATAGTAGATATATCCTTCTCTTAGCATAAAATAATTTTTGGGGATGTCTCGGCCACAGGGCCACCTATCTTGTAAGTTTCAAGTCCAAATATTTCTTTTAAATTGGCTAAATTGTTTTCTAAATATGAGCCAAATCAGCAAGTAAATGCAATTTTTATGAATATCCCGACCCCAGCGCCACCTAGCGAAATATTTCCCTTCAAGGTGCTGAAATATGTTCCAAATATGAATGAAATCGGTCCAGCCGTTTAGTTGTTTAGTGACATTCAATATACGGAAAACTCTATGAAATTGTGAAATCGTGACGTCTCAGCTTACTTCATTTTTAGGCAACAACAACAACAAAATTTAAATTTTTTTAAATCAAAGAACCTTCCACACAGAAGGCCCAAAAATGTGCTTTTTACAGAATTGAAATCGGTTCAACCGTTTGGTCAGACATCGCCGTCATGCGAAAGACATTTCATTTTTATATATACAGATAACATCATACACTCAATGCTAACAAAATAAATTGTAAATTTTCATAATTAACAAGTAATAAAGTCTAAGTTCGGGCGGAGCCGAACATTAAATACCCGGCGCAAGTATTAAATATATGTTTTTCACCTTTACGAAACCTACCGCTACATGGTAAGCTGGGGCGTATCAACTTTGAGTAAATTAGAGTCCTTAAATTTCGAAATTTTGAAGTTTCAAGCAATTCTGAAATTTACCGTTATATGAAAAGCGGCCTCAATTTTAGTCCGATTTCAATAATTTTCAACGCTTTGCTTCTATGTTGCAAGCACAAATAACCATACCGAGTTCGCTACAAATTGGCAGCACGGTTACCGAGATACATATATGTGATCATAAGTGGGCGGTGACACGCCCATTATCCAAAATTTTATCACTAACATATTTCTTGGTTAAGAATTGTCGTAAGCATCAATTTTGAATAAATTAGCTTTAATATTTACTCAATTATCGAAGATTTTGTATTTCTCTAAATTACCGTTATGTGGGATGTGGGCGTGGTTTTGTCCGATTTTGAAAATTTTCGGCCATTTGGTATGATGTGCGAAGGCCAAGAACTGTGCCAAGTTTGGAAGAAATTGGTAAAGCGGTTATCAAGATATACACATGTAACCATAAGTGGGCGTGGCTACGCCCATTTTCCAAAAATTTATAATATTCTTATTTTTCGTCTAAAACTTATTGTAAATATCAATTTTGAGTGAATAATCTCCAGTAGTTACTAAAATATCGCAGTTTTCGTATTTCTGAAAATTACCGTTATATGGGAAGTGGGCGTGGTTACAGTCCGATTTCGCCCATTTTCAATACCAACCTACCTTGGGTAAATGGAAACCTACATACCAAATTTCGTTGGGATATCTCAATTTCTGCTCGAGTTATCGTGTACACGGACGGGCGGACTGACGGACAGACGGACGGACAGACAGACATGGCTTAATCGATTTCTCTTTTCATTCTGATCATTTATGTATACATTTGTCTATGTCTATCTCGATTCGTTTTGGCTGTTACAAACAACCGTTCTTCTTCTTCTTTTTTGCGCTGTAACCGCCTAAGCGATTTTGGCCGAGTTCAGCAAAGCACGCCAGTCGTTTCTCCTCTGTGCCAACTGACGCCAATTGGAAACGCCAAGTGAAGCCAAGTCCTTCTCCACCTGATCTTT
>NW_023477149.1:0-2863 GCF_013731165.1 Rhagoletis pomonella
TGCCTATTTCTCGTTGTTCGCTTTGTGTTGCCGCAGTATTCGCCACACTGCCCTCCACCTAAGTCTGATCGTCCCGATCAGACACACTTGCCGCTCCAACCGCTGCAAGTATTTCCAAGTGGGCCACTTTCATCTTGGTCCTCGGTCTCCCCATTGTCTGGATTCGATGCACTTCGTCCTTCAGCCGCTTGTCAATCTTCGAATCTTTCCAGTCACGTCTTTGCTTAAAGGTGAAGCTTTTCTTCTTCTGTGACATGTACAACCGCAATGCGTTACTGGACATTGCTTCCGGCTTATCACCGGGAGTGCACCATCTCACATGGTCGTGCTTCTGCCGGCCACTGGTGGTGACCAGACCATGTCTCTTTTCGTGGGCACCCTTTTCGTCAGATCTATGCCGCATCCCCTGTCCATGACACCCAGACTCCCGCCTTCGTGCTGCACTGCCTTTAGCACATCTTGCTACATCCGGATCCTTACGCTGAAGCTTCCGCCGTCGTTTCGTATCTCGCTCTTCCGCCGATGCTAACTTCATTGACCGGACATGTATAATCTCACCCTTGGCTTCCGGCTTAACTGCTCGCTTTTGCCGACCACCTTTTTCAGGACACTTCAAACCGCGCCTACTGCTACCACAGCCGCTTCCATTTCCGGCCACCGGCGTATCACCATTGCAACGTGGTTCAGTGGCTTTCCTCCTGCCGGAAACACTGCCTGGCTCGCCATGACCACTTCCTTGTTGCGACCTCTTGTTCACTGAGCTGGCGGAACCGTCACGCTTTTCCTGTATCGGTGAACCACTTCCTTCTCCTGACGAAATCATTTCGTCTCCATCATTGTCAACCTCTTCCCAACTAACCACTTCCTTTTCTGGTGGAATCTTCGGCACTTCCTTTAAGACCAACCGTCCGCTGAAGCACTGGTTGTCGTAACCAACCCTAAGTGGCACTTTCCTGTCGCCATAGGTTAGGATCATTCCCTGGAGGTCAATCTTCATGCCTTGCCCAAGTAGGAAATCCACGCCGATGATGACTTCATCCACGATGTCTGCGACAATAAACTTCGTGTACGAGGCCAACCCGTCGATTGTTACCTCGCATAGTACTTCTCCTAACACTTGGGTTCGCTCACCAGTTGCAGTCTGCAGCTTTGCTCCAGGTAGTGGCTTCACATAAAAAGTAGTCACATCAGGTCGAATAATGGAATGTGACGCTCCAGTATCCACTGTCAGCACTCGCTCCTGCCCATTCACACATCCACCAATAGTGAGGTCGCTCGCATTCCGGCCAATTTGTGAGACGGAGATTATGGGCCCTTCAACTTCTGGAGCCAGCACGCGGCCCTTCCTGCTGGCACGTTTTAGTTTAACGACTGATTTGAGTTGGATTCGTCTCCCTCAGCCCTGCGTTTGCGTCCTGCTGAATGGTTGAGCCCACTGGAACTTGCGCTGCAATCGCGTGCGAAGTGGCCTGGTTTTCCGCAACTAAAACATTTTCTAGCACCATCCTTCCTCTCGGTTGCACCAGGAGTATTCTTCCCTGCCATCGACTTGAGTGTTTTCAGGATCTCGTTCATCACGTCAGGCGTTTCCACTTCTACTCGATGGGCTTTGTAGGCTGGTCTACTTAGGAGCGCTGCCGTTTCACGTGTCTGAGCATACGAGACCGTTTCAGCAAATGTTGGCTTTGGATTTGCATACGTCTCGCGCTTGGTATACACGTCCCGCATTCCGTTGATGAACCTCTGGATTTTTACTCTTTCGAGGTGCTCACCAGATGCATCTCCAATTGCCAAATGAGCCAACCTTTCAACCTCGGAGGCGAATTCCTGTAGAGTCTCGTTGGATTTCTGGCAGCGATTTTCCAGCTCCATCTGGTAAATCTGTCTCCTGTGCTCGCTACCATAACGTCTTTCCACTGCACCCATTAACGCATCGTAACTGTTCCTTTCACAATCAGGAATAGTCTGCAAGATTTCCGCTGCAGGTCCTTTTAATGCAACGAACAGTGCCGCGGATTTATCCTCCATGCTCCAGTGATTTGCTGTAGCTGTCTTCTCAAACTGGAGCTTAAAGACTTGGAAAGGAATCGTGCCGTCAAAGGATGGAGTCTTTACCTTGGGCGCGCTGGTCGAAGAAGGTGGGCGATTCAACTGCATATCTCGGAGGCGACCTTCCAACTCTTCTACCTTAGCCTCGACTTTATCCTGTCTATCCTTGATTTGTTCGTTATCTCTAGCCAAATTCTCCTGCAGTTGTGTAATCTTTGCATCCTGGACTTCCAGCAACTGTGATACGTGTGTCTTCTGTGCCTGTAGCTGCCACGAAATATCTGACAACTGTGTTTGCATCTGAGATGACATCTGTGACATGGCAGCCAATAGCGTGTTCATGTCCATAGCTGTTGATGAACTTGGAGACTTTGGCTGTTCTTCAACCTTCCCGGATGTCCGCTGCACATCCTTCGACGAACAAGCAGCCTCATCCTTCTGTTCGTCCTTTGCTGATGCATCGTCGGATTTACCCTGGAAGTCGTATTTGTCCACGTCGATGCCTTCAGCTTCCATAGCCCCCCGCAAACGGGATAATAATTCCACTTTTCTTCCGGAGGTGGCCAAATTACGCTTTTCCAACTCCTGTTTCAGTTCCTCAATCTTTAAGTCCTGAATTTTCGCCATTTTCAGCAGTTTATCCTTCGGGATTTATTTAACAATCCCACTTCTGACACCAATTGTTACGATTATCCTCGAAACCTTGAGGGATTACCCAAATATACTCGGGCTCGTATCGCTGGATTGTTAAATAAATGCTAACGATTACCGAATTGTAGTACAATTAACTTTATTGTACAACAAACAATTTACA
>NW_023477150.1:0-2862 GCF_013731165.1 Rhagoletis pomonella
TGTCCCAAATAAAACCAGTGGATTGCTTTAGTAGAGTTTCAGTGCGCTTATATTCAAGTACCCTCTAATTCTTTGGTAACATCTTCACATATATGCACTTACGTATTTTCAAATTTGCAAATGTTTGTGTGTATCTGCATAAATAAAGTGAATAATAGAATCCTTTTGGGAAATAAAACAATTGGCTTGGAAATTTTATCATCAATTTGGATATGTTTTGAAAGATTTAACAATGTTTTTAAATAACCTGGATTAGTGTTTAAGGTATTACTATTATGTTTAACAAAAACTCCATTTAGGTTTTCTAATATTGTCATAAAACTACTGGTTGGCTTATACAGACCACCTTCGGACAATTGGTTGACAAAAGTGAAATTCGTTTGCTGTTCTTTGCCGGTCCTTTCACCAAAGTTCGAAAGCTTTAGTTTTGATATGAGGTATCCACCAAAGTTTTCTAGACCATCGTATTCGACGTCTTTTAATGTCGATACAGTCATTTCTACCTCTAACGCATCCTGTTCCTCAGAAATCTATATTTTAAATAAGTAATTATATGATATAAATTAGTTTGCTTCCTTATATACCTCTGCGAGTTCCTCAGGAGTATTTTCAAAATTTTCTAAAATATCCTTGTACAATCCTTGAGTCAAAAAAGCTTCATCGAGTTCGATGCTGGTGAGAACTTGATCTTCAGTTGATTTAACATTTGCATAAGCGCTCAGTGTATGTTCATTGCGGCCTATTATAGACATACAAATGTATGTACGTAAGTATTTAATTGCATTTGTAGTTACCTTTTATAGATCCGAACAAGGCTTACCTAATATATACGATCGGAGTCTGTATTTGAATTCCAACGGAGAAGGATGATCATGGAGACCCCCTTTAGTCCTTATAGCGCTAAAAAAATTTTCCAGGCAGTCCTGATTCAATTTTGCCGTTAACAAAAATTTCATATCGTACTGCTCCTTGAGATATCCGTAAAAAGCGGGCACGGCCTTATTGTTTTGCAAAATACCCCTTTGGAATGGCAGCAACGCTCGGTTGGGGCGTAAATTTAGTAACTTTGGTTCGTTCGATTGGACGCATTTGCTCGGACATACAAAGGCCAAATGCCGTGCACAGCGGTCGCGAGTCATGTTGTATACAGCTTATGTTGAATACATCAAACCAATCATTTATTATTTGAAATAGCTCCGCGCACTTCAAAAAGTCGTCAACATCTCTACACAACCCATGTTGGGCTGTTCTTATTAGAGCGCTGGCACATGTATGTGAAAACAGTTTAGTTGCATAACGCACCTTTTGTCGCTCTGGAAAATTAGAATTTAAAACTCGGATTTAAAGGCATACATACATACACATGAACTTTTATGTATGAGGCAGATACGCTTATACATTTATTTACCTGCCCCTTTCACATTCAGCATCTCTAAAGTCAAGGTTTTTGTTATCGTGAGGTCAGAATCGCAAAGAGATAGTAGTTCTTGTACAATATATTTGCTTAGGAACGTGTTCTTATAAATAACGCCATCATCAACAAAGTGGTTTCGCAATAATTTAATTAAATGGGGTGGGTCGGAAAAAACGAAAATTTTTTTAGTCTCATCCGATGGATGAGTAAAAAAACACACATCCTGTCCGATCCCCATGGTTCTCCAAACATACTGGTTTTCGGCCCCAAGGTCGCTGACGACTGCAACAACAGTAAACCCGATTGCATACAGTTTTGAGATGATTTCCCTCATGCAGGCCTGTGTCATTTTTGAGTCGAAATCATAGTAGACAGGCTGCTTCCAATGCCGACGAAGGCCACGTACCATTGCAACCTGCACCTGCCTCTTTGGTGCAATTATTATATCGGTTTTCCTATCAAAACACCACTCCTCGCGAACCTTCATCTCATCGAACGACAAGACGCATATTTTGTCTTCAAACTCTAAATCTATACCACTCATATGTCTTAGAGTTTCCTTTTGGATGCCAGGTTCCACATCAAATTTTGCTGACCACCTTCTTAATGTAGTTGGAGAAGGTAATGGGTAGCCCTTCTTGCGCAAGAGTTTGTAACAACGAGGACCAGCCGCATAAATACAAATCGCCGAAGATATATCATTTATATCATATCGAGGCGAAATGATAGCTTCCTGCATGATCTTTTGCTGGGTTTCTGTAAAACATGAAGGCCTCGATTGCTGCAGCTCTAATTTGAACTTTAAGGCAGCATTTTCTTCGCAGAGCCGCTGAATTACTTTTTTTTAATTCAATATTTTCCATAAAGTAATGGTCAATGTAATCGCTATTAAGAGTGGTATGAAATTTGAGAGATATTGACAACTTATAATATTAGTTTTATGATACAAACTCTGTTTGTGTAGCAATCGTATCTTGACTACCCGTGGATGCTTCTTCCCCTCCAGATGCCACTTCTATATGCGACTGCATGGCGTATTGCACAAGCGTACTAACAAGAAAACATTGTCACTTTTATACACTAATCAAGGAATATATTTACTTTGGGACAGCACTTTTAGAAAGCATGACTTTTTGATTGGGGTACAAAAGGTCCTTTTTGAAAAAATGTATCGAACATACGAATGGACGGTTGGGTAAGTCCTCTTTGTTGATCCCGCAAACCTCAATCCATTTTTGCCGCATGTAAGGGATTTGGGGAAAGTTAAAAAACTTCATATCCGTTTCCTTACACAGATGGATGGTATTTCTGCAACCCTTATAAATGCAGGTCATATTTTATGGCTAACTCTTTGGGAAAGGCCACAAATTCAAAATAAACTTCTCGTACAAAAGTTGAAACTTGAAATAAATTTTTTTATAATGATATTACATATTTTGTTTTTACTT
>NW_023477151.1:0-2862 GCF_013731165.1 Rhagoletis pomonella
GGGGGGGGCCAAGATTTTATTCGCCGCATAGCTACAAATTCCCTCGCAAAACTTGTGCCCAATAAATATTTTTATTTTTATATTTAAACTTTGCAGTAATTTCGTAGTAACTCACTCTTTTTGGTCGCCGTTAGTGCCACAAAACTATTCAAAGTAAGTAATTGGCGATGATAAACACCTGACAGCAGCGCTAAGTAGCTACTCGACCAGCGAAAAGCAGCAACCGTTATTACTAACCGTTGCACGCTATATATGTATGTATGTATGTATAACCTCAAAGACGGTTGATTAGCACAGGCGCTCGCTCACTCACCTACAGCCAAACGTGCAACATAATCCACAAAAGTGTGCAACTTAGGCACAACGTGCAACGTACAATGTTCAACACTTTGCCACAGCAGGCTGCCATTGTTGCGATAATATTTTTTTTTGACTTTGTTGTTGTTGCTGTCATCTTCGCTGGCGGTCTACGTGTGCGCTATCAAAATTTTCAGCTGAAAATTTCCACTTCTTCGCACTGCCTACTTAGTCACCCTTACTGCTGGCTATTTTGCACAGCAGACTTGAACTTGGCGGCCGGTCGTGGTCAAAAACCAAGAATCACTGGTAGCTCTAGAAGTCTGCATAGACAAAAAAAGTTGGTTGTAATGGCAGTATTGGTATACATACATATATATGTATGTACGTCTGTCGATGGTTAGTGTTGCAGATTTTTCGTGTTAATGCGCATGCGCGCCAATGCGGTGTATATGCTTTTATTGTGTTACGTCGTTTAGCCACAGCCGTAGGCAGCAAAACGATGTGTATGCATGTAGCTGTAATTGCATATGTCGATGGTCCTCTGCAATAAAGACACAATTCAAAATTCAAAATTCTAAAAGTAAAATCTCTTACTAAAGTTGAGTGCCTCAACATGCCTCTAATCCTTGCCTAGACCTTACCACTTACCATAGTAATCCCTACTACTTCCTTTAGTAAGGACTGGCCATGGATTAGATAATGATTATAGATATGAGCCACTTAACGGTAGTAATGCATTTTATTTATTATTATTTGAATTTTGAATTGTGTCGTTATTGCAGAGGAGCATCGATCTGTACATACACATGCACATATATACGTAAACGCGTAAGCCAAATGCAGTTGTTGCTATTGCGAGCTAAATGACTTCACCTTTGTTTTTGCCAAACGCGCATGCGCACCGATGCACACAAACACAGCTGCGAATAGAAGCACGCTGCATGCTGCAGGAGTCTTTGGCTTCTGTTGAAAGCTGCCATGAGTGCTATTAGAAGCTACAACCCGTCTGAAAAAAATAAGACGAGGTGGCATGCAAACCTCTGGATGGTCCAAGTGTCGAGGGACAGATGTTGAAAGTGAGTCAGTGGCGTTGCCGCTGTTGCAGCAGAGCCGTGAAGCAATTAGGAGTTTATGGCTCGTATTTATAAATACATACATATACATACATGGGTTTACAAGCAGCCAGCATAGACTAGCAAATGAAAATACACTTGATTAGCGATATTAAGAGACCACAAAGGTGGCAGCCACATGGCGGTTATGAGGTTAATGTTGATTTATGCGCGAGACAGCTGAATATTGTCGAAGGCAAAGCACAGCCTGCATTGAGTTGGCAGTCAGGCAAATTAGATTTTGTTGAAAAATCTTAGGAATTCGTCTCACTAGTTCACAACTACGAGTATAACTGCAGAAGAGTTGTTTAAGCTTTAGCAGCTCGGTGGAAAAGCCAATGCAAGAGCATATGTATATTCATTTTGAATTAATGTTTGTATCTCCCGAATTTTGCCAAACTAAAATTGCCAGACATACCTATTTATTTATGTAAATATGCCCTTTTATGGTATTAAAATAAATATTTTTAGTTGATTTGTGCATATTTACGATGGCAACCCCCTGCCAAAAAATAATAATTTCTGAATGAAAATGTGCTTAAATTTTAATACCTGCTTAGTAAAATTTTATCTATAACTAGCAGACCCGGCGAACTTCGTCCCGCCCAAAATTAATTTTTTGTATTGAAACATTTTGGTACAACATTTTCACCAACAGTTCACGTCCATGATTTTCAGTGACGCGTTTATCTTCTAATATTACGGTTTGGTGGTTGTCGGAAGGCATATTTCCATTACCATCTTAAATAACCTAGCAAAATTGTATATGCATACAAAGATACGTAATACTTCAGTACCATTTGAAAGGCGCCACACCCCCCTTATAAAATAGCCACAATTTTTCCTAAGAGTATGGGAGTGATTTCTCATATCTCCATACCATGTTCAAGTACTCTACCATGAACACTTCCAGAGATATGCAGTGTGAAATATTCGGTTTGCATTGGAGGTGCTACGCCCCTTTTTCTTCAAATTTTTCTTCTTTCAAATTTTTCTTCATGACTATGCGTTTGATTTTATATGTCTGGGACATACAAAGTTCCAGTACTCTACTATGAACACTTGCAGAGATATAAAGTGTGAAAAATTTGGTTTGTATGGGAGGTGCCACGTCCCCTTCACTTAGCGGTATGAAACATACTTTACACCCTATTGTCATACCTACGAAATATACACAAAAAATTTCATTCAAATCGGTTACGCCGTTTCGGAGGAAATCGACCACAAACACCGTGACACGATATTTTTATATATTAGATTTTTCATACAAAAATACCAAAAGATCTAAAAGAAAAAATAGAGAAAATTATTTTAGGATAGGGACACCCTAATCGCCAAATTCCTGTACTCTATCGTGAACACTTCCAGAGGTATGCAGTATGAAAAAATCGGTTGTATGGGAAGTGCCACGCCCCCTTTTCCAATAACCACAATTTTTTTCCATGAGCAT
>NW_023477152.1:0-2862 GCF_013731165.1 Rhagoletis pomonella
TTCTCACAAAATTTATAAAATAGATATGTTTATAATACATTAAACCAGTTTTAGAAAATGCCAAAAAGGAAATGTAAATTCCTTCTCTCATACACAGAGGAATGGTATTTTATGAAACGTGGGAGAAGTGAACATGAATCGTTGTGCACAGTTTGCGATTGTTTTATTGCCATTGGTCACGGTGGTCGCTCAGATATTCTTGATCATATCGGCAGTTCCAAGCACAAATCAAGGTTATGCGAGGCGTCTACTTCAAAAGAAATTTCTTCTTTGTAAAACCAAATACAGCAAAGAGGCAGCTAATCTCCGCCGCTGAGCTAACAAATGCATTTAAGGTTATTAATCACCATCAGTCCTTCAGCTCAATAGATTGCGTTACAAAACTAAATGCGCTCATGTATCCTGATTCGGAGATAGCAGCAAAGCAATCAGTTTGCAGGACCATAGCAACAGCTTTAATCAAAAATGTTTTGGCTCCGCATTTAGTAGCAAACTTTGTAGATATTTTAATAAAAAATGTGCCTTTTTATGGAATTTCAACGGACGCCAGCAACCACAAAGCCGAAAAACTGTTTCCATTGCTTGTTCACTTTTTCACGGAAAAAGAAGGTTTACAAGTAAAATTATTAAAACTCACAAATTTACCTAATGAAACTGCAGATTCTGTAACGTCATTTTGTGTAGACACATTAAGTCATCACAAAATACCATTACAAAACCTTGTAGCTTTTGGTGCTGATAATACCAATGCCAACTTTGGTGGAAGAAAAAGACAGGGACTAAATAATATATTTTGTAAATTAAAAGAAGTTTCAGGGAAAAGCATTGAGGGCGTAGGTTGCCCTGCTCATATACTTCACAATACAATTTCTAGTGCAGTGGATGTAATGTCAATAGATGTAGAGTCTGTTATATTTAGGATATATAAATACTTTTCGATATTCACTGTGCGAACGGAGCGGCTTAAAGATTTTTGTGATAATGCGGACACAATGTACAGATCAATTCTTTCTTATAGTAAAACACGGTGGCTCTCACTGGTACCTGCAATAGAAAGAATTTTGCAAATGTGGAATCCGCTAAAAAACTTTTTTTCGAATGAAAAGAATGCTCCTAAAGTTATTACGGACTTTTTCAAGAATGCTTTATCCGAAGTGTACATGTCATTTATTCATTGCCAATCGTTTTTATTTGAAAAACAAATTAAGAAACTTGAAAAGTCGGCTATATCAATTATCGAAGTGCAAAAACTACTAAATGAAACTAAATAAAGTTTAAAGGTCAGACATGAAAATAAATTTATAGGAAACCAAGCAACCATTCTCTTAGAGCAGTTAAAGAAGAGAGGCGATATATACGCAGGGGGAATTTTAGATTTTGAAGATGATGTAAATAGGTTTTTTGATGTAGCAAATAGTTACTTGGAAGAGTGGAGTGTCCATTTCAATGAATATAGCGTTTTTAGTTGGATGACTTTGGAGAATGAACCAACTTGGCAAGAAGTCCAAATGACTGTAATGTATTTAAGTAAAAAAAATATAACAATTTCTGATGACTGCTTTGAAGAGGTAATATATTTAAAGCAATTTATAGAAAATCAAACTGATAATTTTAAATGTAAAAATCTAAATGAAAAATGGCTTTATTTTTTTAACAAAACTAAAGAAAAGGAGAGAAAAAAAAATTTACTTAAAATAGTTCAATATTTATATGCGATACCTGGTCATAATGCTAATGCGGAACGAATTTTTTCTCTTATTTCATCTCAATGGACAAAGGAAAGAAATTCGTTGAATATCAGTACCTTAGAGAGTATTATTCAATGCAAATTCAACTTAAGACTGACTTACACAGAATTTTACAATTATATTAAAAATAAGCCAGAAGTTTTGGAACAAGTTCTGCGCAACGAAAAATATATGTCTGTTTAATTTTATCCTTTTATACTTATGTAAAAAATGTTCCATTCACGAAACCTAGTATTTAAACATACATACATAGATACCTATGTACCTACTTATTTATATGAACCACTTTAAAAGTATTTATTTTGATTTGTAGTTGTGATTAGCTTTTTTAGAGTACCTTGAAGGTATATCATTTCTTTACGGTTTTATTTTTGGTTGTGTAAATAAAAATAATACTTATGTGCGTAAATAAAAATATGTAAATTTTTTTTGGGGGGGTGTTATTTCTTGAATTTTCAAAGTGTCCCGGTTTTGCCCCAGGGGGACCTGGCAGCCCTAGTTTAAGATATCTATAAGCGTATTTTCTTAAAAGGTGCCGAGCTTGTATTAGAGTAGAAAGTCGCCAAATTGAGCATATTTTATCAATAAGTGAATAAAGTTTTCTTCAAACAACTCATGTATATTTTATTTCACGTGAACCCATCCTTCACAAAAAATATTGATAGATATAGCCCTTGTTATAGACTCCAGTCCGATCTAATCCGGTAAGTAACATAAAATAATGTCAGGAGCAGGTAATAATGTACCTTTGTACTATTTAGCATGTCATTGGTCGGTAACAAGAGCAACTTAAATTTAAATCTATGAAATACATTCTAGCGTGTCTCAGTCCTTTGCCCACAAGAGCGGCTATAACTTTTTTTCTCTATTCGAAACAGTAAGAGAGGCACTTTTCTGAAATCTTTATTAAATGAGCAATTTTTTTATGTAATGTAAAGTTATAGCTCAGTAAATTTTTTTTACCAAAGATAGTCAAAGTTGGGGAAGAAAATATCAAAAAGAAATACCAAAATAGTCCTAATTTTATGATGGTTCCTTAATATTTATATTTTAACTACATTGCATTTGAGTATGGAGAAGCAACTATCTGAAAGTAATTTACATAAAAAATTTA
>NW_023477153.1:0-2862 GCF_013731165.1 Rhagoletis pomonella
TAATACAAAGTCTAGCACACTTTTTGATAATAAATTTACCCCTTTTGAATTATTTTTCGGTAAAAAGGCTATTTTACCACATGAATTGCAAAAAATTTAAATAGACCTAATATATAACGTTGAAAATTATGCCAAGGAAGTAAAATGCCTTATGCAAAGTCGCATGCCTTAGCTAAAGAGTTGATTAACAAACATAAACTTCAAAAAAAAAAAAAACAGATTTACGATACACCCGCTCGCCCCTTACTCGTAAACCAGATGATGTGGTTGTAATTCAAAAAGAGCCCCGTGACAAACATCAAAGCATACACCAGAAGCCCATTTATGTAACTTTGCGATATAATAACGAATGATTTGTTATCGCAAGGCTCGTATCGAGAACGTTATGAAAAGTGTTTCTGTAACTCAAAAAATTCATCTTGCGATATGGCTGTCATGAGTTGTTAACATATCGATGGTACCATCTGTAATTTCTAACGCGAAATTGTTTTCTTTATATTACATAAAAGTTTAAAGCTGCAATATTTATTATAAATCCGTAACTTGTTTGCACATATTTTGATCAGTTAACAAGTAAGAGCAAATATACCCAAATTTACGCATACATACCAGAGTACTGCACTGAATGAATAAAACAGGAGGGTGAAATAACACAAACGGCAACAGCGCAAATTTGTGTTATTTCCCAATTGAATGTAAAATAACACGAATTTTGCTTTATTTCATTTCTCGTTGAGCAATAAGACCAACTTTTAAACTTAACAATTGAGTAGTAAAGCAAAATAGTGCACATAGGTAGTCACCCAGTTACATTTGACAAAAAGTAGTACATGAACTAGTTAAATGGACGGATTTGTATGTATACAATTTTGAAAGTGCCCAGCGTCGCGGCGGTCCGCGTTTGTGCGCCGCGCTCGGCTCCCCCGCCCCCTCCCCTCCTTTCGAAATTATGCACTGGTGGCATTATAACCGTTTAGAAAAAAGAAAAATAATAAAAAAACACTAGTTAACTTCTGAAACTGCTATTTAATCTCCAAGTAATGGGAATTATTGTGTATGGTGTTATTGCATGGACCCCATAGTGGAATTTACCAGGTGCCACTGCCCTATTTGAAAATTTGCCTATAAAATGTGACTATAAGGCAGCCGAATGTCAGAAAAAAAAGCGAGAAAGCCGTTTTATTACTTCATCTGTTTATAAATTATGTCACAGTTTTTGTTTAATTCAAGGCCTATCAAACAGGTTTAGAGTATTTGAGCAAAAACAGCATGCTTCTGGTATCGAAAGTGTCAAAAACTGTTCTGATTTTTTTCTTCTACATCAAAGCGTGCCATGTGAGATACAAAAAAGATACAAATTTAAATTGAAAAAATGAAAATTGTTGCAACTTTCTTTCTTAGTAAATTGGTTGGCTTCTCGAAGCTTTGATCCATCCTGTGCCAGGCCCAGTAATCAGCGGTTGTGCTGCTGAGTTTGGCCAGCATTCCAAAAGCTGCTATTCAATCGCTGGTTTTGTATGGAAAAAGGTTTCACATGCAAATAGATTTTAACAATTTAGAATCTTTGTGAGAAGAAATTAAAAATATTTGAGAACAAATAATTAAAAAAAAAATCAAATCAGCTGCTATACTGATACTACCTGTTCAATGTGCCTTGGTTTAATTGTATTTTTGGAATAAATAAAGTTTTTTTTTCCTTCTGTCAGTAAATTGTTTTTTTTTTACAAATAGTATAAATAAGGGTGGAGTGCAATAAGGCCCTCCTAAAAAAAAAGAAATAAAGCCAGTGGGCGTTATTGCCTTTTCGTAAAAGAAATTGAGCCCGCGAGCTTTATTGCGTTTTACCGGTGGGCATTATTTCCCTTTCGATATGGCAATAACGCCCGCGGGCTTCATTTCCTAAAAAATTACGGGCGTTATTTCATCTTTATTGTGGCTCTTGTCTCCATTTTAAAATGTGTACATTAAAAACCCCCTGTTCTAAACTAAAACTAACTAACATTGAACTAAATATTTGTTTTCCTTTATTATACGAAGAAATTGAAATTAAGAAATTTTAATGCATTTATTTAAAACATATGTATGTATGTACATATGTGCATGTGTATGAAAATTAAATAATTCAAAGTTTCAACAAAAAAAAGGAACATGTCGAATAATTTGACGGCAAATTGGACATAAAATGCATGTATTACCATTGAGATAAGTACACCTACTGTGCTCTGCAAAGCAATCTGTGCAAAGTTTAAAATGATGGGACGAGCTGTTGGCGCTCAATCGCGGCGCTCCGCGTTGGCGCCATTGTGCGACGCGACGCGGGGCGGCGCGCGTGCCGCGGCCGTCTGCGTTTGCCCGCCACCACTGAAATACTTAAAACCCTGAAAACAAATATGCGCATCGCATTGAAAGCTAAAAAACAGTAACAATTTACCTTTAATTTCCAATAATTCGCTTATCAGTTACTGGGAAAAATACCGTTCGATTTGATGCGTATACTGCAGAAGGGAATTTAACGCGGAACTACACTGTATGCAAAAATAGAGAGCAATTAGTTTAAAATGGCGTGCAATGGGGTATAGTCGTTGCGCTGGGTATGCAGTTACAGTTGCGTGGCTATACTCAATCCCGACCCTTGCGTCCTCGTTCGCGCACTCTGGGCAACGTGAGCAACGAGATGCGCGAGATGCGGTAACCAATCCGAGTAGAGCCTTGGGTCATGACAGAAAGAGAGGGAGCTTCGGTGGGGCCACTCTGACTTATTCGGTTTAAAGGCTCACTAAAGTCTGCAGCGTCTGTTCACCAGTAGGTGCGGCTGCAAGCGAGTGTCTTCTTGGAGCAAGCGGCTCGCTATATAAACGTGTA
>NW_023477154.1:0-2862 GCF_013731165.1 Rhagoletis pomonella
CCTTTCGACATAAGCTACTTTTCCATATGAACACAGATATGTACATACATACGCAGCCATATAACTTGATTTCAAGAGAAACGAATTTTCATTTGGCACGTTCAGCAGCAGTTAGATGATCGTAATATTTTTCTGATCATTTGAGACAACATGTTGGTGTGTACCTTTGAGAGTTGAATTTGACAGCTAATGTATGAAGTCGTTCAAAAGACGCATAACGATCACTGATTTTTGTTTAGCAACGGTTGCGCTCAACTGCTGCGCCTTCTGAACCTACCTATTGATAACATTTTTTTTTGATAACACTGCGACAGCTCAAATTGGTATTGAGTGAACCCAAATGCAAGAGAGAGTTTTTGAATTTCATTGAGTTTTTTTAATAAATACTGAAATTAGAGGTGTATGAATGGCGAAAGAAAAACTTCATCCGATTTTTTTTAAATCGAAACTACATTTTAACATATGTACATATGTCCATGCATACATAAATATATTTAATATGAACCCATGGTTTCAATTCTACGCATATCGTCAGGGTTTTCCTCACAACTTGGTTTTGCTGCAGTGAAGCGACAGAACAAGTGACGAGAAAAAATATATGCGGACACTTACATATATATGTATCCATGCACATACGTATCTATGCAAGAATGATAGAATACAAGATTGCGCCGATCAGAGGATTTTTGAGAATAACTTTTGTGTGACGTCACACTGGTGCAATTGCGAGAGAGAAATGCCAAAACGTGAGCAAGAGTGGAAGAAGAAAAAATGTTGCAAGGAAAACGTAAACAAGTTGCACCAGTGTGACGTCATGCAATCAACGATTCTGTCAAATTCGTTAAGAGAGGAATAGCGGTCCGAGATCGGCGCAACCTTTGTATTCTCTCAATCGTGGTATCTATGCACATACGTATCTATGCACATACGTATCTATGCACATACGTATCTATGCACATACGTATCTATGCACATACATACATATGTACTTAGGTATGTATATCAGCATTTTAGTTGAAAGTACGTTTTGCTCGTCGCTCTCTTCATCGCTCCACTACATTCCTGTCCTTAGTTTTTTTCAGATACCACAAATGCGCGATCCAGAAAATTCTTCTATCATTCTTGCCACAAATGTATGTTTTCTTCGAAAATACTCAAGTACTACCAGTAGAGTACTCTACTGTCAAATACCTTTACTCGCAGTAGTTGCGGAAGGCAAAGTAAATACTCTACGCGTGTTGCTATTGATCGGTAGTTTACGTACGTTTGCTGAAACTGGTTTATGCTTACTCACAATTGACCCGAACGATGAAAGTAGGGGATGGAAAGTATTTGCGCGGCGATCGGATGTCTTGTTGGGCCGTTTAAATGGAATTGCGCAGGAGTCTAGTATGTATATACCTGCGTGGATACCTATTGTAAGTCTGTTAAGGCTTTTGTATGAATTTCCGTATCTATCTTTTGCACTCACTTAAAACTGCAGCTGTTCGGTGGCTTCCCTTTCCCGTTGCCTTCTTACAAATTTTAAATGAAATAATCAACTTTTCTGTTGTTGTTGCAAATTTTCTGATAGTAATCGATTTTATTCAGCAAACAATTAAAAAATGTCGGTTTCACTTATTTATTTACATGCATATGTATGTAAGTAAGTATTCATTAAACTGCACGAGTTTTTACAGCTTTAAAAAAACTAGGAAAAACCTTTTTTAAACGCACAGAAAGGTGAAAAACTCCAAATTAAAATAATTAGAATGCTCTATATTGGTACTTGCATTTGTAGGTACATAGTTCAATTTTTACGCTAACGCGGTGCATTTTACTGCATTAACAACAACAAAGCACAGAAATGCGCGCGTACTCCGGCATTGCATTCGACAAGCAGACATGCCGGTAAAACAACAAGAACAAAAACAAGAACCAGCGCTGCGTGTTTCCATTAAACTCTCTTAATTATTATTGTTGTTTTTGTCTTATAATACACATAAACTGTTTTAAGAAGTTTTATGTTAGGTGTATACGTAGTACATAGTTATAGCAAACACCGGGTACCGACAACACGACCCATTCACTGGAAGCAGCAAAATGAAACTTACAATAAACAGACTATGCACTATAAATGTTAACTCAACAAAATTCCGATTCTGTTTTGCGCTTTTGTTTTTAAGCAGGAAAAAGGAGAAACTGGCAACTGACAGCGCCGCGCGTACTCAAATGTATGTAAATAGAATTTTCGCTTTTTTGAAAATGCACCACTGTGTTAGTGTGCAATGTTGCACTACTATGTAGTCTTGGCCGTGCGTCAAATAATTTCCCCTTAAAAAATTTATCGATATACGTTGTTATTGAGATGCATTCTGCTTTATTTGGTGAATGTTGCATTTATGTATGCATGAAAACTTAATATATTTTCTATTTGCTAATTAATAAGCTATTTAGGTATTATTTACATATGTACTTCAAGCTCGCTAATTGAAATCGCCCAAAAGTGATTCTGTTTTCAAATATGGCAACACCCGCGCTCTGATTACACCTCTGGGTATTGGCACATAGAATTTTTCACAATAATATTGTCTGTGTATTAATAATTAATAATTAGTAATATTGTCTTGTATAATGATATTTTCACAATAATATATTATATGCAACAATTTTTCCGCAAATTTTTTATAAAAAATATGGTTCATACTGCAAATAATTTTTGAGATTTTTTTAGTTGAAGGTGTTTTGCATTTTTCTCTGCAAAGTATTTTTGAAATTTTTTCTTGTATGGAATAAAATGCGTGAAAAAAATTGCCAATACTCAAAAATATTCTAAAAAAAAAGTAGAAAACTTGCATGAAATTTTATTGAATTTTCATGAGT
>NW_023477155.1:0-2862 GCF_013731165.1 Rhagoletis pomonella
GTCCTGTCTGAATAAAATTTTGCAATAGATATTAAAATAATTCAACGATATTAATAGAAAGGTGCACACACATGCATTTACATATGTATGTACACACAAACGAGCACCAATTAATTTTATTTAAAGAAATGGCGTGTCGTCTATTTCCGCCGATATGCGTGTATAAACCCTCCTCAAAGTCTAGCCAAAAAGCCAGCAACTCACACAACAGGTTCTCCAGAGCAATTCGCTCGAGAAAGTGGTACCCGGTACACGTAATACGCGGCACACAGCACAACAATCCGCCAAAACAGGCAACCCGGCCCAAAATTACCACCGTAGAAGGCAGAAACCCCGAGCGGCATTGCAGGAGCCCAAGAATTACCCTTAAAACGGCCGGAGGAGCTTAAAAATACCAACTGGTCCGCAACTGGACCGAAGGTAAGTAGTTTCCCAAACTGGTTCCCAACTGGTTCCCGGACTGGTCCCCGACTGGTTACCAACTGGTCCCACGAACTAGTTACCAACTGGTCCCAAAGTGGTTACCAACTGGTCACCTATACCTCAAGTGGTCCACAAGTCACTTCACTTACAAAGCATTCGATTTAGTTGAAATGGCGTGTCGTCTATTTCCGGTGTAGCAAACGCAGTACATAGGGCGACATCTAGATGTCATCTACCTCGCCCTATTCACTATGCTTTTTTATAGGAGCTTTTCAAAGCTTTGCTTTGGTGTCGTAACACAACATTGAAAGTTTCTGGATCCACAACATTGAAAGTTTCTGGAACACAACATTGCAAGTTGATAAAAGCGTTGTAATAACAAGTAAGAAAGTCTAAGTTCGGGCGGAGCCGAACATTAAATACCCGGCGCAAGTATTAAATATGTTTTTTCACCTTTCCGAAACCTTCCGCTAGATGGTAAGCCGGGGTGTATCAATTTTGAGTAAATTAGCGTCCTTCAATTTCGAAATATTGAAGTTTCAAGCATTTCTGAAATTTACCGTTATATGAGAAGCGGCTGTTATTTTGGTCCGATTTCAATAATTTTCAACGTTTTGCTTATATGTGGCAAGCACAATAACCACACCGAGTTTGGTACAAATTGGTAGAACGGTTACCGATATACATATATGTGATCATAAGTGGGCGGTGCCATGCCCATTTTCCAAAATTTTACCATAAACGTATTTCTTGGTAAAGAATTGTTGCAAGTATCAATTTTGAATAAATTAGCTTCAATATTTATTGATTTATCGAAGATTTTGTATTTCTCTAAATTACCGTTATATGGGATGTAAGCGTGGTTATTGTCCGATTTTAAAAAGTTTCGGCGATTTTTTATGCTGTACCAGGGCCAACAACTGTGCCAAGTTTGGAAGAAATTGGTGCAGCGGTTACCAAGATATACACATGTAACCATAAGTGGGCGTGGCTACGCCCATTTTCCAAAAATTTATAATATTCTTATTTTTCGTCTAAAACTTATTATAAATATCAATTTTGAGTGAATTATCTTTAGTAGTTACTAAAATATCGCAGTTTTCGTATTTCTGGAAATTACCGTTATATGGGAAGTGGGCGTGGTTAAAGTCCGATTTCGCCCATTTTCAATACCAACCTACCTTGGATTAAGGGAAACCTACATACCAAATTTCGTTAAGATATCTCAATTTTTGCTCGAGTTATCGTGTACACGGACAGACGGACAGACGGACAGACGGACAGACGGACAGACGGACGGACAGACAGACATGGCTTAATCGATTTCTTTTTTCATCCTGATCATTTATGTATACATTTGTCTATATCTATCTCGATTCGTTTTGGCTGTTACAAACAACCGTTATGTGAACAAAATTAATATACCCTTGTGCACAAGTGCGCTCGGGTATAAAAATAGTTTAACGCGACACATATGTACATGCCACACTAGCGCTATACTAAATTTAAATTCAGCCCATACAACCACGTAAATCAAGAAACTGGCAACAAACAAGTTAAAAATTTCCAATAAATCTACATACAATACAAAAAGTTGCATAACGCAACTTGTATGTGGGAAGTGGCGAATTCAAAATGGCCGACATACTTTACAACCATACATACAACAAAAGGAAATACACACAAATGGGCAAATGAATGCCGCCACAGCAGAGGCTTGAACGGAATGAGCGAGCCAGTGCCGTAGATAGGGGACTTTTTGTTAAAAAGGCTTGACTTTTTGGAATTGCGAGAGCAATACATTATTCAAATAAATGCCATTTAGCAACAATCGTTGCATACTGCACACAATTTTATAATGGGTCGCATTTTAACATGAGTTCACTGCTCAAAAACTAATAAATCATACAATGAATGGATATTGCTTTCTTAATTATTTTATTTTAATCAGCGACTTAGCAGTTATGTTTCATCGGAAAAACGTTGTTATTAGATGAGAAATATTTTTATTTCGCCGAAAAGTATTATAACCCAACGTTTATTGTTTACGTTGTCAGATAACAGTTATTTCACTCCTCCTCTTTTATTTTTATCACCTTTATCTTTTTCTCCATATCCGTTTTCGTCAATATTCTTATCTTACAACGTAAAAAATAAGTGTTGGGCAATAACTGTTATCAAAGAACGTAAAAAATAAACCTTGGGTTATAACCCTTATCGGCGAAATAAAAAATATTGTTCAACTGATAACTGTTCGAAACAACGTTTCCGTTAAATTCCAGAATTTGGACAACGTTTTCCATTTTGCAAATTTGAGATAACAGTTATTTTTGGTAGCTGATTTTACAACGCTTTTATCAACTTGCAATGTTGTTCCAGAAACTTTCAATGTTGTGTGTCCGACACCATAAAGCAAAGCTTTGAAAAGCTCCTATAAAA
>NW_023477156.1:0-400 GCF_013731165.1 Rhagoletis pomonella
GCTAAATATCAATGGTAAGTCCTAGCTGCCTCAAACTTGCACTTTGTTATACTAAAATTGAATGGGCTAAAAAACTGCGTACTTAAATTTTTTCTAAAGAGTGTAAATTGCAATATTTGGATGGAAATTTGCGGAGTTTTCTTTAATTTTGCATAAGGTTTGGAAGTCTGACTTTTGGGGTTTTTGGTGTAGAACTAACCATATTTTTATAAAAAATGAGGGAAAAATAAAATATTTAAAAAATAGTTGCCGGTATTGTAAAAACTTCGCTGTACCTAAACTTTATTGACTGACTGTATGTCTTATTTACTTAAAAATCAATATGCTTAAATTTAGACAAGTAAGACAAAGTGAACTAATATTTTTACTTTTAAGCAGAACGCACTTTTGTTTTTTACTT
>NW_023477156.1:410-2861 GCF_013731165.1 Rhagoletis pomonella
ATTCTATGATTGTGTTGGGCGATTTAAATCTGCCACATATTTCATGGAACATCATTGACACCGATGTTGTACCAGTTTCATCTAGAGATAGTTACAATGTATTTCTGGAGGAAATGGCTGAACTTTGCCTCAAACAAATAAATATATGTCCAAATAAGTTTGGAAAGGTCTTGGATCTCGTTTACGTTGATGATGTTCCGAAGGCCTCTATTAATCGGTGTGATCCCCTAGTTTTGCCGGAAGATGCATACCATCCTGCTCTTGAGTTAAGCTACGAAATCATAAATGAAATACATAATAATAAGTCAAGTTCAAGTACTAGATATGTTTTTGCGAAAGCAAATTTCAGGAAAATTAACAAAGAACTTTCAAAGTTATCTTGGCCAATATATAGAGATGACGTGGAGCGTAGCGTTGAGCACTTTAATGATACTGTTTTCAATTTGTTTCGAAAGTATGTGCCAATACGTAATATTGTTCATGAAGAACCAATACAATTATGGTTCACTAAAGAGCTTAAAAAATTGAAAAATAAAAAGTCGCACTCTTTTAAACTGTATAAAAGAACGGGCTTACACAGTGATTACCTAAGGTACTCAGTTTTGCGGCATAGCTACTTTGCATTAAATAAGAAATGTTATAATTCATATTTATGTAAAATTAAGAAGAATTTAATTAACAATCCTAAATCATTTTATGGTTTCGTAAATTCAAAGCGTAAGGCACATGGTTTTCCGTCCGCTATGCATTATCGCAACACTGTATCTAGCGACAGCCAACTCATTGCCAACATGTTTGCTCGGTTCTTTAGGTCCAATTATTCTGTAGACTTCCCTATAAGTGGAGACTATCCGTACGAGCTTTGTCCAATCAACTCTGCTTATATTCCAGTAATATCTTCCGATGAAGTTTTACACTCTTTAAAAACCTTAAAAGCGTCATTTAGGCCTGGACCTGATCATATTCCGACCTGTTTTCTTAAAAACTGCGCTGAGAACATCTGCGAGCCTTTAACAACTCTATTCAATTTGTCACTTAAACATGGCGTTTTTCCGTCAGCCTGGAAGGAGTCTTTCATAATACCACTTCACAAAAACGGCAGCAGGTCGTCTATAGAAAACTATCGAGGCATAGCGAAACTCTCCGCTATCCCCAAATTATTCGAAGCAATTATTGTTAACCAGCTGATATATTCTATATCTTCTTCAATTACACAATCTCAACACGGGTTTTCTAAAGGAAAATCTACTATGACTAATTTATTGGAGTTTACAACTCATGTCTCAAACGGTTTTAGAGAAAATGCTCATACCGACGTAATTTACACCGATTTCAGTAAAGCTTTTGACAAAGTATGTCACTCGTTACTCATCCGTAAACTCGACCTAATCGGCTTTCAGCCCAGTCTTCTTCAATGGATCTCATCTTACCTCTCTGATAGAACACAAAGAGTTATTGTTAATAATTGTTCTTCCAACATCATTAAAGTTTCTTCAGGAGTTCCTCAGGGAAGCCACCTTGGTCCGATTCTGTTCCTGATATTCATTAATGATATTTCTTCTATAATAAAACATTCAAAAATTTTAATGTATGCCGATGATGTGAAACTTTTTAAAACATTGTCCTCTATCGAAGAAAGGTCTCTGTTACAAGCGGATCTGAACAACGTGGTTAGTTGGTGTAATACAAACTATATGCCACTAAACCTTCAAAAATGTAAAGTTATGTGTTTCTCTCGGAGGGCTGTTCAACCAGCTGTTTATTCAATATCAAATTATAATCTGGAGCAGGTATCCAATTTTGTCGATCTTGGTATCACAATGGATTCCAAACTGAATTTCAACCATCATATTAATGTTACAGTCAATAAAGCCAAAGGCGTTTTTGCATTTGTAAGGCGATGGTCAAAAGAGTTCAAAGATCCTTATGTTACAAAAGCTCTTTTTACCAGTTTAGTTAGACCTATACTAGAATACGGATCTATTGTTTGGAATCCCCGCTACCAAGTTCATTCAGAAAGGATTGAATCAATTCAAAAACAATTCTTGCTTTTTGCATTGCGTAATTTTAACTGGGATTCAGATTACAATCTCCCCCCTTACACAAGTCGTCTAAAGCTCATAAATTTGCCTACACTCGCAAGTCGTAGAGAAATGCTGGGTATAATATTTATCGTAAAATTAATGACAGGCTGGATTAATAGCCCGGCCCTCCTGGCTGAGGTAAATTTTAATGTTCCTTCTCGAATGTCAAGACACTTTCGACCTCTATTTTTAAAGCCATGCAAAACTAATTTTGAACTAAACGAATCATTCCGTGGTTTATGTCAAGATTTTAACTGTCATTCCAGCACGTTTGACGTATCGGACTCGATTTTTACTATAAAGAAAACTATTATTTCCACTCTCAATTATTGAGAGTGGAAATAATAGTTTTCTTTATAGTAAAAAT
>NW_023477157.1:0-2861 GCF_013731165.1 Rhagoletis pomonella
AGAAACTATATTTTATAGGTGCGCCAAAAACCCCAGAAGATGCAATGGCGAACCAATCAAAAAATCTTTAAGTATCCTGAAGATAAAAAATATTGATTTTTAAGAATTCTATACCCAATATGAAATACTTTTTGATTGAAAAATAAATATTTTTTGATTGCAAAATAAATATTTTGTGATTTAAAAATAAAAATAGGGGTCCCTTCTTTGATGTAGAATTTTTTTGTTTTACCACCCTAATGTGTATACCTACTTTGGAACGTAGATAAGTAATTGAGATGAATAAAAGCCTTTTTGGCTTAGTTGAAAGAGACAGCTGCATATCTAAACATAACTGACCATTTGTGCATACATACTATGCATGTAGTGCTTGTATGGGTGTGTGCCAAACAAAAGCTGCTATTACTTTCGTGTTAACATGAATTTTATAATTAAGTATGAATTATTGGCATGCAGCTTAAAAGCTAAAATATATTTGAGATAATAAATAGTTTTTGCCAAGTATACGTTGTCTGTGTATGTGTGCTTAAAACTCGTAGAAAAAGTTTACAATTGAAATAATTAAACCATTACTTTTTTGAAAAGTAGGCCATACCCCATAAGAACGGATTACCATATACACTAGAGTGGTTTAAAAAAAAACACTATTTATGGGAATTCATAAACGCTACATCGAAATATTTTTATTTTTTAATAAAAAAGGAGACTCGTATTTTTTTTTTATTTTGAAAAAAAAAGTTTTTTTTTGGAGGTCGCTCTAGTCGTTTTTTTATAAAAACGCTGATGTTCTCAACTTTTTTACTTTCGTGACATGTTAAAGTGCAGCTAAAAATGTTGTTTTTACATATAATTGCTCAGGTGTTATTGGGAAATATTCTCTTAATTAAAGATGCTTGCCTTGGAGAGTTACAGCCAGTTTCACCAAATTATTTAAGTGAAAATTACTTTAATTTCGGTTTCACCAATCAATTTTAATTTTGATTTAAGTGACCTATGCTCTGCACTTAAATAAAAGTTAAATCAGAATAACCACACTCAGAGGTGTTACACGTTTAATCACCTGATCATTGTGCATCTGCTGCTTACTTGTATACCAGCCCTGCTTTTACAACACAGCGTGCCAAAGCTTTCAAAAGCTCTCAGTACAAATGAAAGCGAAAGCTAGTCCTAGTCTGTTTTACAACCACTTTTTACTCACTTAAATAAATAGTTTATTGAAACTGAAAATTATTTAAATGAGAATTAAATACAAAATTAAATTAAAGTTAATTTCCACTTAAATAGTTTGGTGAAACTGGCTGTTAGAATGGCCTAGTGCCTGAAAATATGCTTTCGAAAAGAGACTACTAAAATTAATAGTGGGTTGGAACTTCTTACCAGGGGGGTTCTGGGGTTACTAATTAGGCATCTGAAGTCAGTTTTTCAAAACTCAAAATGGCGAATCCAAAATGGCGATCAATTTCGTTTTTTTTTAATTATTGGATTTCTTTGAAACCCGGCATTGGGAAGTTTTTGTGATCGCTGATTACGAATCAGATGTCAGATTTTCAAAACTCAAAATGATGGATCCAATATGGCGATCAATTAAAAAAAAAATGATTGGATTTGTTTGAAACTCGGATCCTTTGAATTTTGTAATATCGAAGTTTCCTTATTTCTGAAACTTGCCGTTAAACGAAAATAAACGTAATTTTAATCGGATTTTACCGAGTTTGGTACAAAGTGACAGAAAGGTTACCGAGAAACACATACATATGTGATAATAAGTGGGCGCGCATTTTCTTAAAAATTATTATATTACGTATAAATAAATTAAAATAAATAATCGCATTCAAAATATTTATTGCTAGATAATTGCTAGATAAATGTAAATTTGGAGTAAATTAGCTTCGAAGAAATTATTGAAGACTTTTTATTTCTCTAAATTACCTTTATATGGAATGAGGGCGTGGTTATGGCCCGATTTTAAACATATCTATCCGTTTGATATGTTTTCCCAAGAGTAACAACTGGGCCAAGGCTTTGAGAAATTCGTGAAGTGCTTATCGTGATATAGACCGGCTTTCTTAAGGGGCTACGCCTATTTTCCAAAAAAAAAATACAATATTCTTATTTTCCTCTAAGCGGTAATTATAAATATAAATTATGAATAAGCTTCATATCGCAGTTTTCGTATTTCTGCAAATTATCTTTATACGGTAGGTAGGCATGGTTATTGTCTAATTTTGCCTATTTTCAATACCATCCGTCCTTGGCTCAAGAGTGTTATATATATCGAGTTTCGGTAACATATCTCCAGTTTATTTGAGTTATCGTGTGCACTGACAGACGGACGGACGGATGAACAGACAGCCACGGCTTAGTCGATGCCTCTTTTCATTCTGAGCATGTATGTATATATAACAAGGAACAATCCCTGCAAGTTTTATCGCAAACTTAAATTCACTTTCCCCCGGCCTGGGTGATTTGAGATGGAATGAGCCATATATAAATTTATCAACAATTTGGTTCTTTGTCTTCGATGCGGAGCAATCAGCAATGAAACTTGATGGATCTTGAAATTAGTTCTGCAGCCTAAATACGTTTTGGGCACCGGGAAAGTCGAACAACCAATGTCGGCTATCGGAGTTTTAGCTGTGGATGCTAAATTTTCCGACAAGAACCAAACATCTTTTCTTTGCCTACCATGGCATTGAAACTGAGTTGTTTGATGCAGATTGTGGTGTGAAACTCTTTCACTGTGGTCAAAGGCTATACTTGGCGACGGAATTTGTATCCCACCACAAGTCTAATACCGAATTAGACATGTTAGACAGTAAAAGCCGCAGAGCCGATTATATGTATATCTTGGCTTTCTCTGG
>NW_023477158.1:0-2861 GCF_013731165.1 Rhagoletis pomonella
CAGGCAAAGGACGAATAAGTAATCAGCGTCATAGCAAAAGTGTAAGCTCACACATCGCACCGTTTTGTATAAAAGGCAGAACATTTAGCCCTACTGATAACAGAGTCTTCTGGAGCGAGTACTGGTACATTGCAACAAAGCAGCACTAGCAGCGCTCTTCAAATTGTTTAAATACAAAGTTTTTCAATTAATTGTACAACAATAAAAAAAAATAAGAATGCACTACTTTTTATATTTGACCGCTATATTTGCGCTGGTAGCCGCCGACGGCTACTACTATGAGGCACCCGCTGCGCGCACTCCTCTACTCTGGAGCACCTTATCGGCGGCTGCTCCACAATATCAATATCACACCCAGGACGGATTTGGCCAATACGCTTATGGTTACGGTGAACCGCTGTCCACCAAGCAGGAAGTACGCACTTTGGACGGCATCACGCGCGGCTCTTACACTTACCTCGATGCTGCGGGCAAATTACAAACGGTCGCCTACACTGCGGATGCCGATGGTTTTCGTGTGGCGGCTACTAATTTGCCTAAACAACGTTTGCCTTCGGATTCAAAAACCTCATTTGAGTTACCGCAGCCTGTACAGGATACTCCCGAAGTGGCGGAAGCGCGCTTACAGCATTTAGCTGCACATCAGCAGGCAAAATTAGGTCTGTTTCAAATTACTAAACCCATCACTCCTATTCCTGCCCCAACTCCAGTGTTAAAGGCACACTCTACTGCTGTTGAAAAACGTGTCGATCGTATTGATATACTGCCACAGTCCGTAGAGGATACGCCGGAGGTGGCCGCTGCTAAGGTAGAGTTCTTCAAGCGCTACGAGGAGGTTAAACAGCGTGATGAACGATTGCGCCAACAGCAGAAGCAGCTAGATGGTTATGCGTTGGTTAAGTCACAGCCTATAACTGTAACCGTGCCTTTGTCTTTGTCCAACTATAAACCGGCCATTATTCCAGGTGGTGTCTTCCGTTATGATATTGTTGCACCATCAAATAATCGCGAGTATTTGCCCATCGCAAAATTTAATCTATAAAACATTGATAAGTTTATTCGATTTGATTATTCTTTGTTTATTTTCGTTCATTAATAAAAGACAAATGCAATAATACTTCCTAAAAATTGTTTTGAAATTATTGTTAGCTGGAGGTACTTACTCCTACTGGGTAGTTCACCGGCACAGGTTATATCCTAAAATGATAGAAAAGATATTTTTCTGAAAACAACAATTTTCGGAAAACAAAGGAAACCCCCGAGAAGACTCGTATCGCCCGACACAACGCTTCTTTCCCCGGTCGCGAAGACACTTGAAGCTCTGCTTCTCCCATACTTTACCCACCACTAGACCCCTTCGAAGCACCAGCATGGTTTTCGTAAAGTGCACAGCACAACAATAGCACTTAACGCCAAAAACAGCCAGACAACTCGTGGCCTAAACCATAACCGCCTCTGTGAGAGAACAGTCCTAGTAGCGCTGGACCCGTCAGAGACGTTTGATACCGTCAGTCATTCCACGCTACTAGAAGTCGTTTAGGCTTCCTCTCTCCCACAGGTGGTCGGCGAATTATATGAATGGCCGGCAGTCGTCAGTAATGTTTAGAGATCAAACTTCAGAACCTAGAAGAATTAATCAGGGGGTTTCACAGGGTGGTATACCATCCCCCATATTGGTTATTTTCTACAACTCCGCCAGCCACCGGTAAGAATTTCCCTGATATCATACGCTGACAACTGGTCGATTTGATGACCTCTGCGCAAAAGTAAACGGATATCTCTCCGAACTTTCTCGCTTCTTCACTGCGGCTGGGTGCCTTCTGATGTCTCCTGAGCCCCACCGACATAGTGAGGCCCAAATATTTCCCATAAGGGAGCTCAATAAAATGTCCAGCAAGCAATTGGAATTCACAGGGAGTCGGTCACCACCTA
This sequence comes from Rhagoletis pomonella, assembly GCF_013731165.1. Lineage (NCBI taxonomy): Eukaryota > Metazoa > Arthropoda > Insecta > Diptera > Tephritidae > Rhagoletis > Rhagoletis pomonella. The sequence goes on from NW_023477158.1 coordinate 1,933, forward strand.
CCGCGATTCTCGGCCTATGAATGCCCCGATCGGAGCTCAATCACCAACTGTAGCAGAAACGGCGCTTAAACTGCCAAGAGAGACCCGCGATACTTAGGCCCAGTTACAGTCTGGATACTGTAGCCGTCTCAACAGCTACCGGTCCGGTCTCGACATCAACATTCCCAACCGTTAGTTGAGCTTGACGACAACGATTAATAGACCAACCGAAATATGCGGGGCGTAGTGGTGCCGCTACAACAACTGTATCGAAAAACCTGGTCATACAAAAACAACTATTCAAAATTCTTCGTGCCCCAGCTATCGGACGTCATTCTACTTACACAGGTGTAAAGCATCGTGGTGATGTCGTGCCAGTGACTGGCTCCCAATTGTGTGTAGGTGAGGTACATCGGCAAAGTTCAGAGGGTCCATAAGCCAGAAAAGGATCTTGCACATAAGAAACGAGATTAATAGAGGCGCCTATTTAAAGATCTGCATGCTTTTAATAAAGGACGGCATATGGAGATCGTATTGGATAAAATTGCAGAATGAATAGAGGAAAATTTTACTTATATAGGTTTTGCATTAGTCACTTTCCTCGGCATCTAACAGCTTTTAAGAACGTCCTGCCGGAGCAAATGATAAATCACTAGATCAGCTTGGGGTTTAAACCAACCCAATAAGGTTCATCTACAACTTTCTCTGCCATATTTAGAACAGTCCCGAAAGATCAGAGCAAGCCGCTATCTGCTGACCAGGTAGGTTTCAAACCTATTTATTTATTATTTATTTTATGGTAGGAGAGCTCCTCAAACAATATAGAAGCAATTTTTTTTAATATCTAAATCCTGGGACTAATCCCGGGAACCCGGGATTGTGATAACGACATCCCGAAAGTCTCGGGATCGTAAAAAGCATTGCCATAACGAAAAAGTAAGTAAGTGGTG
>NW_023477159.1:0-2861 GCF_013731165.1 Rhagoletis pomonella
TACACGTTTATATAGCGAGCCGCTTGCTCCAAGAAGACACTCGCTTGCAGCCGCACCTACTGGTGAACAGACGCTGCAGACTTTAGTGAGCCTTTAAACCGAATAAGTCAGAGTGGCCCCACCGAAGCTCCCTCTCTTTCTGTCGTGACCCAAGGCTCTACTCGGATTGGTTACCGCATCTCGCGCATCTCGTTGCTCACGTTGCCCAGAGTGCGCGAACGAGGACGCAAGGGTCGGGATTGAGTATAGCCACGCAACTGTAACTGCATACCCAGCGCAACGACTATACCCCATTGCACGCCATTTTAAACTAATTGCTCTCTATTTTTGCATACAGTGTAGTTCCGCGTTAAATTCCCTTCTGCAGTATACGCATCAAATCGAACGGTATTTTTCCCAGTAACTGATAAGCGAATTATTGGAAATTAAAGGTAAATTGTTACTGTTTTTTAGCTTTCAATGCGATGCACATATTTGTTTTCAGGGTTTTAAGTATTTCAGTGGTGGCGGGCAAACGCAGACGGCCGCGGCACGCGCGCCGCCCCGCGTCGCGTCGCATAATGGCGCCAACGCGGAGCGCCGCGATTGAGCGCCAACAGCTCGTCTCATCATTTTAAACTTTGCACAGATTGCTTTGCAGAGCACAGTAGGTGTACTTATCTCAATGGTAATACATGCATTTTATGTCCAATTTGCCGTCAAATTATTCGACATGTTCCTTTTTTTGTTGAAACTTTGAATTATTTAATTTTCATACACATGCACATATGTACATACATACATATGTTTTAAATAAATGCATTAAAATTTCTTAATTTCAATTTCTTCGTATAATAAAGGAAAACAAATATTTAGTTCAATGTTAGTTAGTTTTAGTTTAGAACAGGGGGTTTTTAATGTACACATTTTAAAATGGAGACAAGAGCCACAATAAAGATGAAATAACGCCCGTAATTTTTTAGGAAATGAAGCCCGCGGGCGTTATTGCCATATCGAAAGGGAAATAATGCCCACCGGTAAAACGCAATAAAGCTCGCGGGCTCAATTTCTTTTACGAAAAGGCAATAACGCCCACTGGCTTTATTTCTTTTTTTTAGGAGGGCCTTATTGCACTCCACCCTTATTTATACTATTTGTAAAAAAAAAACAATTTACTGACAGAAGGAAAAAAAAACTTTATTTATTCCAAAAATACAATTAAACCAAGGCACATTGAACAGGTAGTATCAGTATAGCAGCTGATTTGATTTTTTTTTTTTAATTATTTGTTCTCAAATATTTTTAATTTCTTCTCACAAAGATTCTAAATTGTTAAAATCTATTTGCATGTGAAACCTTTTTCCATACAAAACCAGCGATTGAATAGCAGCTTTTGGAATGCTGGCCAAATTCAGCAGCACAACCGCTGATTACTGGGCCTGGCACAGGATGGATCAAAGCTTCGAGAAGCCAACCAATTTACTAAGAAAGAAAGTTGCAACAATTTTCATTTTTTCAATTTAAATTTGTATCTTTTTTGTATCTCACATGGCACGCTTTGATGTAGAAGAAAAAAATCAGAACAGTTTTTGACACTTTCGATACCAGAAGCATGCTGTTTTTGCTCAAATACTCTAAACCTGTTTGATAGGCTTTGAATTAAACAAAAACTGTGACATAATTTATAAACAGATGAAGTAATAAAACGGCTTTCTCGCTTTGTTTTCTGACATTCGGCTGCCTTATAGTCACATTTTATAGGCAAATTTTCAAATAAGGCAGTGGCACCTGGTAAATTCCACTATGGGGTCCATGCAATAACACCATACACAATAATTCCCATTACCTGGAGATTAAATAGCAGTTTCAGAAGTTAACTAGTGTTTTTTTATTATTTTTCTTTTTTCTAAACGGTTATAATGCCACCAGTGCATAATTTCGAAAGGAGGGGAGGGGGCGGGGGAGCCGAGCGCGGCGCACAAACGCGGACCGCCGCGACGCTGGGCACTTTCAAAATTGTATACATACAAATCCGTCCATTTAACTAGTTCATGTACTACTTTTTGTCAAATGTAACTGGGTGACTACCTATGTGCACTATTTTGCTTTACTACTCAATTGTTAAGTTTAAAAGTTGGTCTTATTGCTCAACGAGAAATGAAATAAAGCAAAATTCGTGTTATTTTACATTCAATTGGGAAATAACACAAATTTGCGCTGTTGCCGTTTGTGTTATTTCACCCTCCTGTTTTATTCATTCAGTGCAGTACTCTGGTATGTATGCGTAAATTTGGGTATATTTGCTCTTACTTGTTAACTGATCAAAATATGTGCAAACAAGTTACGGATTTATAATAAATATTGCAGCTTTAAACTTTTATGTAATATAAAGAAAACAATTTCGCGTTAGAAATTACAGATGGTACCATCGATATGTTAACAACTCATGACAGCCATATCGCAAGATGAATTTTTTGAGTTACAGAAACACTTTTCATAACGTTCTCGATACGAGCCTTGCGATAACAAATCATTCGTTATTATATCGCAAAGTTACATAAATGGGCTTCTGGTGTATGCTTTGATGTTTGTCACGGGGCTCTTTTTGAATTACAACCACATCATCTGGTTTACGAGTAAGGGGCGAGCGGGTGTATCGTAAATCTGTTTTTTTTTTTTTGAAGTTTATGTTTGTTAATCAACTCTTTAGCTAAGGCATGCGACTTTGCATAAGGCATTTTACTTCCTTGGCATAATTTTCAACGTTATATATTAGGTCTATTTAAATTTTTTGCAATTCATGTGGTAAAATAGCCTTTTTACCGAAAAATAATTCAAAAGGGGTAAATTTATTATCAAAAAGTGTGCTAGACTTTGTATTA
>NW_023477160.1:0-2861 GCF_013731165.1 Rhagoletis pomonella
TTTAATTGTACAGTTGTTATATTAATGTGTAACGTATAAAAAACAAAAAAAAAATTAGGTAAACATTTCTCTTTTTGATTTTTTTGATTATAACATTTTTAAAAATTTGTATTTTTACATAAAAACATTGTCTATAAGGTCTGAAATCATGAAAATCCCTTCAAGGAAATGACAGAATTGCACTTTGTTGCAAGTTCACATGGGAAATCTGCTTACGACGTGATTGGAAATTTTTAGAGACTAGCAGCTAGAGCAAGTCGTCAACTCCTGATGTTACAACAAATTCGTACACCCGAAGCCCTCTACCAATGGGGTGCTGTATGTTTCAATGGGATGCCTGTAAAACATAACTGCAACTAACTTTTCAGTGGACTTTATTTCGACTATGACTACGGTTACTTTAATCCTATTTTAAGCTAATTTAAAAGGTTAAATAACATCAAGTTAGGGGACTTCATATCCTTATTTAATCTTTAAACCAATAAATAATTTTTTTCTTCTTAGTTCTTATTGTAATAAAAGCATGTTATTGTTTTTTTAACTATAATTTTATTACTCATTAGCAGGGAACGGATTTTATGGCACGTTCAGTATATTCAATGCTGTGTTAAAGCCTGTTCTGTTACAAAAAAATCAAGTTGATAATGAAGAAAATCGATAGATAAATAAAGAAATAATAAGTGGTCATATGAAAATGCGCAAAGATTTTTTGTATGAAAAATTAGCAGGAAAGAATGTTATTCATACGCCATGTACACCGGAAAATATCTCGAAAACTTAACCATAGAATAAAAAATTAACTCGATTTTCGGAATCAGCAAGCAATTCTATATAGGAATTGGATGTGTAGTAGCGTCCGTTGAACATTTTTCCTGTAAACCAGTGTTATTTTTAAGTTTTTGTCTTTTTTAGTGCCTTCTTTTGCCTTTTTTGCTACTTCTAGTGCCTTTTTTCCTGCCTATTTCGCTATTTTATTTTGCCTTCTCCAGCCTATTTCGTTATTTTATTTTGCCTTTTTTATAGGTTTTTAGGTCCTAAAAATCCGTTCCCTGCTCATTAGGTTTATTTTTTACCACCTTTCCTGCACAATAATGAAATGGATTAGCAACAAGAGCAAACGGGGTGTGCACAGCTCAGAGGTTAGCGCTCCTGACTTTGAACATCGACGTTGCGGGTTCGATCCCTGTTGAAAGTCTAGAAAATTGAAGTCTGATGAGGAGATGTGGTGATCTCCGAAATAGCCCCTAAAACTTTTACCACTTAGGCTTTGTTGTTTTTTCCATTTTTCATAAGAAACAAATCGTGGTACAAAGCTCAATAATACTATTGAAATAAAAATAATATTGGGATTTTAAGCTATGAAATTGCACTCTTATGTGGAAAGGGCGGATGTTGTATTGCACCCTGAAATTGTGTGTATGGAAACTGTGCATACGAAATAATGCATATGAAAAACCCGAAATAATGCATACGAAAAAAGACGAAATAATGCATATGAAAAAAAACGAAATAATGCATATATGCACAGATCTGCTCAAAACCGAAATAATGCATATAAAAAAACCGAAATAATACACATATGCACATTTTCGGTTGAAAACCGAAATAATGCATACGAGAAAAACGAAGTAATGCATACATGCACAGTTTCGACTCAACCGAAGTAATGCATATAAGAAAAACGAAGTAATGCATACATGCATATGACGAAAACAGAAGTAGTGCATATGTACATACACAGTTTCGACTCAAAACCGAAATAATACATATGAGAAAAACTGAAATAGTGCATACATGAAAACGCACTTCTTTCTGCGTAGGCGGTCTTCGGCCGCGCTTAGGGATTATAACCCTTACTAAGTAGAACTCTCGGCACGATTACGATTTTGAACATAGACGTCGATAGAGGTTTTTGAAGCAAATATAACGGTATAATATTTTTTGGTGGGAAACGAAAACTACAGGAGTTACCAAGGGGCAAAGGTCAAATTAATATATATATATTTTGTAATCCAAATATGTCGAAAACAAAAGCACTGATTTCAGAATTTTGTTTGTCATTCAATAGGAAATATGAATGGCTTTAATACGATATACATCTTATAAATTTTGAGCAATAATACAATTTTACTAAAAAAATAGTTACAAAATATTTTAATCAAACGCATGACTTTTTTAAAAATTGCCTTATTAAATATATATAAAAATTGTTAATTCAATCGTATATAAAATAAGCTTTCATCTGGTATACAACATCATGACTTCAGTCCGTGATATACTGTGTTAAAAAAAAACCCGGTCGGACCAACACCGGCTACGCTGTCGACAGTATTTTTGTGCTAAACTTCTTACTGTGTAGGAGGCCTTCGGCCGTATTTAGGGGGGGAGGGGGGTTGGTGGGGTTGTAGGTGTTCTGAAAACTTGAAAAAAGGCAAAATGAGCTTTGAAAAAAGGCAAAAAGGCATTTATTTTTTAATTTCGTTATATACTTCCTTTATGTACAATGTGCATGTCTAATTAAAGATATTAAAAAATACATACAGTTCAAAAAATTATAGCCGAACCACTTTTTGCCAAGTTTTAACGTATTATTTTCGTTGTTATTTAATTTCGGTTTTTTTTTATAAAAATATAGTTCGTTCTTTAACAAAACCCGTGTAAATCCAAGTTTCCAAATTTGTGCAATATTAAAAAAAATCAGCAAACTTTCTAATCAATTTCGAGCTTTTTTAAAAATTCTAAAAAATCCATCATAGTTTTTAGCCATTTGAAACTTGCACTTTATTCTACTAGAATTCAATGGGCTACAAATCTGCATACTCAGAATCTAATTAAAAAACTGGAACATTTTACGAAAATTT
>NW_023477161.1:0-2861 GCF_013731165.1 Rhagoletis pomonella
AAACTTCACTTATCAGCACCATTGGAACTGCCTGTAAACCAAGAAGTTTTACTCCAGCTATACCAACTCATGACGGTTAAGGGAGGACTTACAGAAAAGCATGTTGTATTCAGCATCACATTGCCTCTGGTAGAGCATGATCGATATGACTTATTCAATCTGCTACCAATTCCTACTTGGACTAATGGGACTATGATTGAAATAAGTCCGTGTGCTGCAGTTTTGGCAATAAACACAGCTCTCTGTCAATATTTCCCGCTAAGCATCTCCAAATTTCAATCTTGTGTGGATATTAAAAATGGAAATTACATCTGTTCTAAAATTCAAATTCGTTATAGTCACGGTTCATCTAAATGCGCATGTGAAGTAAATTTATTCAACAATAACACCCAGTCAAGTTGTCAACTGCGAAAAACACCAAACGATGTTGCATGGATATCACTACAGCACAAAAATCAATGGATTTATGCCACGTCAGTTTCATCTCGTGCAACCGCAGTATGTGGAAAAGACATCATTCAGGTGATTCTAAAAGGATCAGGACTGTTATCACTCCAACCAGACTGCATACTCAAACATAATTTTATATCAGTTCAAGCAGATCAGTTGATATCGACGAGTCTTTGCTCGTCCTACACTAGCCTGGGAGAAATTTCCGAAGTAGCTGCAGCAGAACATATAAAGCCTCTTCTTCAATCACGGGATGATGAGAAATACATAACACAAATACAAAACCTCACGTCCTTACAATCATCATTGGCCAATCAACGCATATTAGAACTCCCAAACAAGCTTGAAGCACAAAATGCGCACCACATAACGGTTGGGTACACTGCCTTGGTTACAGTTTTGTGCCTTTTGGTGTTCATGCTAGTCAAAAGAAAATTTAAAACAGCCAAACAGGAAACATTGCACGCATCCACGACTGCGACCACATCCGGTCAAAATGAAAAACCCACACCTGCGCCTCGACATTCTCAAGGACGTTTGGACATTAAACATTTAGGACAGAACCTGCTAAGGAATTCCAGCTGCGCTCACCGGGGGGAGGATGTTATTAAATAAGAAAAGTCGACATATTAATATTGCATTGGCTTTATTCAACAGGGTATTAATTTTCTCTTGCCTTCTTTATGCGTAGCGTGCACTTTATGCCTTTTAGTGTATTCTTATAGCCAAATAATTTGGCATGTGCCAAGTTACATATAAGACATTGTTGATTAATGCACGCAAATGAAAGTAGACGCAAAATGTGGAATATGCTTATGTCAACAAAAACGTGGGAATAAAGCATTTGCATTAATTATGCTTATGTAAACCAAAACGTGGGAATAAAGCCTTTACAATAATTTTGTTTACGATCCAAAGTTTTTATGCCCTTATTATTTAGCTACGTAAGCATTTAGTTTGTATAAAACGTAATCATTAATTCAATAAAGATCACTTGAAAGCAATCAAGCAAACAACAGTGTTCGAACTTGGCGTAATCGCTATTATATTAAGATCTAAGTGAGCTGAACCGATTTGAAAATACCTCCAAAAATTAAGTTTTTTATGAATAAAAATAGTTTCTTAAAGAACATTTTTTAAAAGGTCCCCTCAGAAGACAAATTGGAATAAGCTTAAAAAAGCTGCATAAAAATATTTAAAAATCTTTTCAATGGAATCGTAAGAATGAGATTTTTGATGCTGTTTTTTTTACTTTTTTCCAGGGTACGAAAATAAACTGTACAAAACAATTCCCAGTTGCTCATCGATCATCATATCATTTGTGGTTTTGTACAGTTTTGTAAATAGTCAGAAACAAATTGTAAGATTCACTGTCATTTTCCCCAACGAGAAACGTTTGCTTTTCGTTTGTGACAATTGTACCATATTGTACGTTTTATATGTATGCAAACGTTTCAATTACGTGAAAAATATTTTTTTCTGTAAATTTTCATATCCAATTCAATTAAAACACATTTTTATTTTTTTTATTCATTGCAGCCATTTGTTTTGTATTTGTTTATTGCATATCTATATGTACATACATAAAAATATTTTCCCTGCACGATTCATTTCGTTTGTTGTTTCGTCTGTAACTACTAAACTACTGTAGTGTACTATCGCCAAAGTGAACTCAGCCGTTTTGTTTCGTATTGTACCGAACTATTAAAGTAATAAACGAAACGAAATAGTAACGTACAATATAGTTTATTTTCGTACACTGCTTTTTTCAAAGAATGATTAACGAAAAACTTGAATAACTGGACCAAAAATGGTCTGATTTAGACTTATGGGATCTCAGTAGAAAGGTATTTTCACACCGTTTTTATTTCCAAACCAAAAAAAGCCATATAACGAATTTTTATTTGAAGACTTTTTTTTTGATAACACTGTGCGACAGCTCAAATCGGTATTTAGTAAAACGAAAGGCAAGTGATAGTTTTTGAATTTAATTGATCTTTTTTAAATAAATACTAAAATTAGAAGCGTATGTATGTTTAAAAAAATCAGTCGCGATGCGTTATATACATACATAAGTATGTACATTAGACTGCATCAATCCACATACAAACAAAAATCGGTACTATTTTTCCATTGGAATTATAAAACCTATTATATTTTAAGACGTCTTCCAAAATATTTCGGAAAAATATTAAGTTTTAAGTGAGCTGGACCGATTTGAAAATACCTCTAAAAATCGAGTTTTTTATGAATAAAAATAGTTTCTTAAAGATTTTTCTATGAAAAAATCCCCTCAAATAATAAAACTGTTAAGCTTAAAATATTTACATAAAAATATTTTAAAAAAATTTAAAAAAAAATTTGAACGGAATCGTAATGAAATTTTTGATGCTGTTTTTTAACTTTTTTCA
>NW_023477162.1:0-2860 GCF_013731165.1 Rhagoletis pomonella
GCTGTATGAGCTTTACAACGATATGGACATAGTGCAGCGAATTAAAATACAGCGGCTCCGCTGGCTTGGCCATGTCGTTCGAATGGACACCGACGCTCCAGCTCTGAAAGTATTCAACTTGGAATCCGCTGGTGGTAGCAGAGGTAGAGGGAGGCCCCCACTGCGATGGAAAGATCAGGTGGAGAAGGACTTGGCTTCACTTGGCGTTTCCAATTGGCGTCAGTTGGCACAGAGGATAAACGACTGGCGTGCTTTGCTGAACTCGGCCAAAATCGCTTAGGCGGTTACAGCGCCAAAAAAGAAGAAGAATTAAATTTTAACTAGAATTTAGATATGTGAGTATGTAGCAATTAAACTTTTACGTTTTGAGAACAAAATTATTAGTTTTTTTTAGTTTTTAATGTTGGTATTCGAAAAAAGATTTTACTTTATAACATGATATCGGCAACACTAGTTTCACACTTGTCATAAATATGCGCAACTTGTTGTCTCGTTCTATCTTGCAGCGTTGTAGCATAATAAAAGTTTGGCGCATAATTCAAATGAAGGAGTAGAACTTGCTCTTTTCTACTACTACTACTATTATGTCACTTATTAAAACAAGTGTCAACTAAATTTATATGTATTAGTGTCAAACCCAAATTTTGTAATTGTGTTGGAGTTTCAGGTAGTCGCTTCTTGTTGGGTAGTGTTTTACGTGATGCTGTATGCGTGTGCCGAAGAGTGCATATATACATACATCTTTGCGTATGTACGGTGGTGCATATACAAGATTTATACATAGAAGGTCGCGCAATGCGCGAAATAAAAATTTCCTCTCTCTGCGCATATGTTCCCAGGGCGATTTTTTGCTTTCACGCCTTCATGGTGAAAAAGCCACAAAACCTGCTATTCACAGCGGCCAATCTTTGCAAAATTTTCACTTAAACTCGCTATATCTCAGACGCTTATAAATCGATTGATTTGAAATCTGTACACAATGAACTAGATACTATTATAAAGAAGATGAGTCTAACTACACTTCTTAATACTTATTAAAAACAAAATGGCGGATATTTCAACAATTTTAATGAAACTAAGGAGGTGGTTTTTACAAATGCAAAAGTTGTGTTATGAAGTTTCAAATTTTTGTTTTGTTTTAATGCAGCATTATAGACAAATATATACGGAAATTTTTGATAAAGTTTTATGTTTAGACAACAAGTAGTTCTAAAGTTATAACAATATTATAGTGACACCCACGAGCGTGCGCTCGGCTCTAGATAACAAATATTTTTACATAGCACTTGTACAAGTAATTTTGGAAGTAATATTAAGTGAAATGTTGAAATAAATTTATCAGTGTAATATAACTTATTAAAGCTCTTTGTTATAAATTTAATATACATACTTACATACCTATATATGTATGTATGCATATAATTACACAAATAGTGGAAATAGTTATTAGTACAGTGATTGTTTTACAATATTCACAATGTTTTAAATAATAAATTTTTCGTTAATTTTTCACGAAAATACTTTTCATATTTTACCAAAAACCATATGCATAAAATTTTCAAACTTTTTGCAAAACGTAAAAAAAAATGATAGAAACTTTTATCAAAGTTTTGAATAACAGTTTTTAGAAAAAATTTAGTAAGCAAGCTTCAAGTCGCTTAAAATTACCTTTGATTTTTTAGAATTTGTTTCTCAAGGGTGTTACATATTTTCTTCCATGAACAAAATGCAGTTTTGCATGGAAGAAAACCCTCAACACCATTGAGAAAAAAATATCAAATTTAAATGCAATTTTTAGCGGCTTGAAACTAGCCTTTGTAGCACTGAAATTGAATGAGCTTCAAAACTAAATACTATTTTTTTTCCAAAAAATCTGAATCAAAAGTTTGAAATATACATAGATGAAAATTTGTAGAATTTTTTAAGTTTGGCAAAAAGTTTTAAAATGCAATTCGTATGGTTACGTGTAAAATTACCGAAAAATAATCACTAAGGGGATTCATCTAAGCGTATAAATGCCTTATAAACTTGGTAAACCTATAACTTTATCCAGTTTGTAAATGAACTGTCAATTTTTGTATGAAAAATCGTTTACACAAACTTGGTAAGTTTACGCTCCAATTTCTGCGAATAAACGCGATAAAACGAAGCAAATGCAACCGTGTGAAGGCAGCAGCTGATTCAAGTATTGTGCGTGTGTCAAAAAATTAAATCAAACAACAATGGAAGAGGTAAGATTAAATTATGTCTGGATAATTTTTGCAAAATGAAATGTAGTCCTTCGTATTTCAGAACACTAAACAAAAATGCAAAAGAAGGAATTAGAGGTTCAAAAACAAGAGCTTGAAAAGGAAAAAGAGAAAAATCAAGTTGAACTAAAAGCACTTGAACTAAAAAATCAGCTTGAGTTAAGAAAGCTTGAACTTGAAATGCAAAAAGACGAGAAATTGCACATTGAAAAATTAAAATTGGAAAGTGAAGAAAGATTAAGAAAATATGAAATTGAATCGAGAGCTCAGACTACGACTATGCGTTTTTAGTTTAAATTTTCTGAAATTAATTTTTATGTATGTACAGTGGCGGCAGATAAAATAGATTCGCCTTATTTTGAAGAGTTTTGGCTATATTTCTTTGTTCTATTTTGTGTTTAATATTTTTTTATAAAAGCCTGGCTAGTTATACAACAAACACCATATAAATCCACTTTTCATATAATTTTTGTTCAAAGTTCGAAAAGTGGATTTATATGATGTTTGTTGTATAACTACCTGGGCTTCTATAAAAAAATATTAAACATAAAATAAACTAAAAAAATGTGGTGATTTAGTGCAGTCAACCACAAGAAAAGACGCGGTTTGAA
>NW_023477163.1:0-2860 GCF_013731165.1 Rhagoletis pomonella
AGTCAGAAATTCCTTGGACAATGCAAAAAATAAAAGTTAAAGATAATATTGACCACCGTTTTCAAATTGATAAGCAATAAGCGCGCATTATGTGAAGGTATAGGAACTGCGAAGCGTACTGAACGTAAGGCGAATTTGAGAACACCTTCTGATTTCGTTCATTCCTATTAACCCTAGAACACACACCCAGAAAATACCACGTAAACACACACCGGGATACGTTTGTACCCGGGACCTTATTTTGCGGTTTTTTTAATGCTTATTCAACCGATTTCTATGATTTTTTTTTTGAAATGTATATTTTAATATATAACAAGTATTTTGTCTTTTGTTTCGTTCGAATATTCCTACTGGTTCCAGCGATATGGGCAAATAAAGTCAGGACATGCAACAGTGGGTTTTTGTTTTTATTGTTGTCCTGATAAATGCAAAACAAAATAATATAATTTATAATAATATACTTGTAGAGTAACAACGAATACACATTTTGGTTTTTATTTCATTGAAATATTCTACCTGGTTCAAAAGATATGTGCAAAAAGGTCGCGCAAGGTATGGGTACGTAGGTAGCAAATACACTGGTATAACTGGTTTTTGTATTTTATATGCAGCTGCAAGGGTTGTTTTCACACGAGGTGTTGTTATAAATGCTGCCTGTTGATATTTTCATTATTGTTTTGGTGCTCAAAAGTGTAAGAAGTGAAAATATAAGTGAAAATAAATATAACTGAAACTATAAATAACTGGAAACGAAATGACTTCAAGAAGAAACGAATATTTATCAAGTGCAGCATATAGAAGGTAAAAAATGTAAAATAAGCAACAATGTAAACATATACTAATTTTTTTTATTATGCAGGCTAACTGAGGAACAGCGAGAATCATATATACAATCTTTATTTGATGAAATTTGTGACGATGACGCTCCCTATGACTTTGACTCAGAAGATGAAGAAGAAATTCAAATCAATGACATTGAAATTGCTGATGACGATGCTGAAGTTTCGCAAAGTGCCGCAGAAGTATTACCTGATTATGCGGACTATGAGGATGATTAAGAAGACGATGAAGAAGAAGAAGTAGAAGAAAATAATGAATTACCTGCTAGTGCCGAAAAATTTGTTGCACGTGATGGTACTGAGTGGATGAAAGAACCAAATGTAAGTCGTCAGGTGCTCAGACAAAATATTATAAGAGAACGTTCTGAACCAGCTAGATGCACTGAAATGTTGTCAATAGAGCAAACATTCAAATGTTTCATGAACGTTGAAATGGCTGATATAATTATGCGCCACACAAATAAGTTAGCAAAAGAAACTTATAATGCTTACAACAATGCGCATCCAAACACAACTCCTAAGTCATGGACGCCTGTGTCAATAACAGAGCTGTATGCATTTGTTGGCATACTTATTATGACTGGTGCGAACCATAGCAATGGAGAATATGTTTGAGATTTATGGAGCGTCAAAAACTATCCTTTATATCGCGCCACAATGGGAGTCAACCGTTTCTGTTCGATATTGCGGTTCCTAAGATTTGACGATAAAAACACTCGTGCAACACGCTTACTAACTGATAAAGCAGCACCGATCAGTGAGTTGTGGACGATGATGAACAATAATCTTGCTGCACATTACAAGCCCAGCTCATGCTTGACGATTGATGAACAATTATTTCCTTACCGTGGACGCACACGGTTTACGCAGTACATACCGTCAAAAACCTGCTAAATATGGTATCAAGGTTTGGTGGATTTGCGATGCCACAAATGCATATCCACTGCATGGACAAATATATACTGGCCAAGCAGAAACTGGTAGGGAAACGAACCAAGGGGAACGAGTGGTGAAGGGTTTGTCTGCCAAATACCAAGGAAGTGGCCGAAACATTACAATGGACAATTTGTTTACGACCTTGCCAGTTGCAGAACTGCTTCTCACCTGGAAACTCACGATCGTTGGAACTTTGCGCAAAAACAAATCATATATTCCTCAAGAAATGAAGCAGAACAAAAACAGGACAATTGGTTCAACGACATTTGGCTTCAAAAATAATGTGACAATGTGCTCTTATGTTCCCAAAAAAAATAAAGCAGTAATTTTGCTTTCGACCATGCATAATGATGCTGTAATAGCTGACAGTGGGAAACCTGAAATAATTGAATATTATAATCGTACCAAAGGTGGTGTTGATCGAATGGACCAAATGTTTGCGGAATATCCAACACAAAGACAAACAAAACGATGGCCACTAGCGATGTTCTTCAACATGTTGGACATTACAGCTCTTGCAGCCTACATTGTCTACGATTTGAATAACCCTATGTTGCCTTGGAGAACAAACAACAAGCGTAAGCAGATCCTGCGCAGCTTGGCTGAAGCATTGTGTATGCCAATTATTGAAGCCAGAGCCATAAATCGTCAAGTGACGCGAAATTTTTCGACTAAAATTGCTATTGAAGCATATTTCAACCGACCGGTCGAATCAATGGTGTCAACAGCAGCATCAACATCTGCCGCAGCGCGCACGCCAAAACCTGTGTCCGGATTTTGCTATTTATGTTACGCACAAGAGGAAAAACGCCGTAGAAAAACCAGAAAGCTGTGCGACAAATGTAAGAAGCCAATGTGTCTTGAACATTCGGTCACATCAACAAATTGCTCTATTTGCCATGATTTTCCTTAGATATAAGATGCATTTTTATAATTTTTATAATAAAAGTCAATAATATAATGTGTGAAATGAATATTTTTAATTTTTCAAATAAAAAAATAATATAAAAAAATGTTTTTTTTTTATTATTATGAGGATTTTTACTATTGGGGTACAAACGTATCCCGGGTGTGTGTTTACGTAT
>NW_023477164.1:0-2860 GCF_013731165.1 Rhagoletis pomonella
TCCACCGAAAATCTGGTATTAACCGGGTTCCAAGCTTTCGAGCCATACGACTACATACTTAATAAATATTGCATATTATGAACTCACATTTTTGGTAGAAAGCAATCAGCGCCTTGGAAATGGCCTGACGGATAGCATAGATTTGTGCAACATGACCACCACCGCTAACACGCACACGAATGTCTACGCCAGCGAATTTTTCCTGCAAAAAGAGTAAATATCCGTAAATATTTGATGCAAAACTAACATAAAATTATAATTTACAAACGCCATCAGTTTAATAACTATTTTCATTTGGTTCAATTTCGGGATAAGTCGAACTCATCACGTATTGCGGCGCTTGTTAAGCGCAACGTCACATCCCTGCATCACAAACAACTCACCTTGCCCAACAGCAAAAGTGGTTCCTGCAATTTGTATTGCAGCACTTTAGGTTCAATTTGTTCCAAAGGACGGCCATTCACCCTCAAGAGACCACGTCCACGCTTGCAGTAAGCAACAGCAGTGGCGGTTTTCTGCAATAATAGAAATTTTCAATTAGTACTTTTCCCCAATGGGCAGCGTTCGGCACGTGTATCACGGCAGACTCAATACTTGATTGTTCACTCTAGCTTACCTTGCGTCCGAAAACTTGCACGGCGTGCACGGGTTCTCTGCGCTGCAATTTAAGAAAACGATAAAGGTTAATCCAATTGCCACAAATAAAATTTTATAAGCAAACTTACTTTTTGCTGCATACTTGCTCAAGCAACTTTGTGAAAAAGACCGGAAACGGCCATAACGCCTCTGAACAGTAACTTAACGAAACCAAATGTCAAAATGTTGAAATGGCCTGCTTGGGTGACCTCTGACGGTAATTTCACTGAAAACTTAGTGCGTTCTCTTTGTCACCCGGTGCCTTCTGTCAAAGCCGAAAGTTGCACTAATTTCTGTGAAAAAATTTGCCATTTTGGAGTAGTTGAGTTTCGGGCGCGACATTTTCTTGTTTTTCATTTAATTTTAGTGAGATTAGAAGCTTAAAACATTTATAAAGTTGTAAATTAATAGTGCTTGAACGCATTTCAACCAAATTTCACTCGCTTAAAGATGTCCAGTGGGCGTGAAGAAGGCGAAATCGATTCGGAGGAGGATGGTCTGCGAAAACGTATCAACGAACTGGAGGAAGAGAATGCAGAATATGAAAAAATTAAAAGAATTTCGGAATGCTATGCGTACAAATATGGTAAGTGTATGTACACACATTTGTAGAGATTGCATCCTTTAGATTATTGAGCCTGATTCCAAGTTGGGCTTTAATCTCACAATGCATTTTTCGCAAAGCCTTTAAGCACGCAGTAACAGATATGATTTTACGTACATAATATCAAGCTTTCATGCGCACATATATGTACATACATATGTATGAAGTGCATGCATGTATGAAGTATGAAGTCATGTGTAGTAAGCATATTCCCAAGATTGAAATTCTAGCTTTTAACCCAAATTGTCCCAGATAAATTTTTTTTTCGATTTTTTGGCTTCTATATACAGGCGCAGGTGAATCAAAAGTTGAACGAAAGTAGGCAGCCGACCAATTTCATTGAAAGCGATTGTTGAAAGGCCGTTTACACCAGGCGATTGTTGCTTTCAACTAAAAATCGCCTGAAAAATCGCCTCATGTAAATTCCCTATAAAGGAAAAAACGTGACTAAAACTTTGGGAGTAGTATAGTTCCTCCGATTTCGGCCGTAATAGATTGGCTTTTACACATATATTAGTGTTTGGCCGAGCTTCTCCTCCGATTTGTGGCGTGCGCGTTATATTTTCACACAAAGTGGAGGGACCTACAGTTCTACGCCGACTCTGAACGGCGATTGTATTTTTATGAGAAGCTTTTTTCATGGCAGAAATACACGGAGGTTTGCCATTGCCTGCCGAGGGGCGACCGCTGTTAAGAAAAACCCTTTTTTCTAAATTTTTTTGCGATGTTGCTTTTACCAGGGCTTGAACCCAGGCGCTGCGGAGTGGATGCGCGCACTGCTTACCACTACACGACAGCGGCAGACAATATTTGGTTAAAATGTAAAATAATATAATATAAATACACATGGGCGTAGCCAGGTAGGGGCAGGGGGGTGCTCGAGCCCCCACCTAACCTTCAAAATTTCCTTATATATATATAAAATAGTACCCTGAAATGCTAGCTTAATAGGGTCGAAATAAAGACCACACAAAGTATTTGGAAGTAGTCGTGGATAGTAAACAGCTGTGGAAGCGCAATGTTGAGTAAAGGGTGAAGAAGGCCATTAGCGCCCTTAATGCATGTAAAATAATGCTGGGAGTCATTTGGCGCCATTCACCTGCCCTGGTGCTACACAGCAATAGTCAGACCAATATGGTGAGGTGGAATTCCGAAAGAAAGTCCTCATACCTGGGGCCGATTGAAAAGTTTCAGCGCGTCGCAGCACTGGGCCATAGAAAGATTGCAGAGTTATTACCGTATTGCTTACGAGGTATATCCTGGTTGCTTCTCCTGCACAAAAAATTGGTATCATTAGCGTGGACAAGTGCAGGGAGTGACGTGAGTGGGAGACCAGGGAAATGTTGAAGCATCTACTCGGTCGACTGTCAGGAAGAGGATTAAAATGCTTGGGAGCCCACCATTTCGAGAAATTAGAGGACATTTTAAAAGTAAATTAGAAATTTCTACTGAAATTCGCAAAAAGCGTTGACATCCTTTGTGATGTATTGTTTAACGCGTAAGAACGAGCTCCAACTGGTAACACTACGGGTCTATGTGCGGCTCAGCGAAGGCCAGATTAAGCTAAGGTAGTAATTAGTTAACGTACATATACATAAACATTTCTAAGTAAACGGTTTT